>NW_026251287.1:0-163406 GCF_024521655.1 Durotheca rogersii | reverse complement strand
TAGCGTATCGTAAGGTACTTAACTACTTATTCCGAAAACCCGGGCATAAACTTAATTAAGTCGTTTTACGAAACCTCGAAGCGTTTCCTGTTATTTTTATTAATCTTATTTAACTAAAACTCTTTTAATAATTCGTTAATAGTCTTTACTTTCTTAGCTAAGTCGTTCGTATTCGAAGTAGCGTTCTTACCGGCTTTAGTCGGTTTACGCCTAGGTTATAACGATAGAACTTCTATATCCTCTTAATCGGGTACTTCTTTTTCGATATACTCGCCGTTAGGACCTTTAGCTCGCTTAACTACGTTAACTTCGACTAGGTTCGTTTTAATAATACCCTTATAATAATAGATACCTTCGTCGTCGATAAAACCCTTAGTTTAATTATAACTTAAGATCCCCGTTTCGTATAATTCGTAGCTATATTTACGTTCGACTATTTAAATAACGTTAATCTCCGATATAGCTCTTAATATCTCTTCCTATTTTAATATTACTTTCTCGTTCTTAAAGTATCGTAAGTTAAGGGATATAAGCTTTAGCTTTCCGGTTAAGTAGTAATATACTATCCTACGTACCTACTCTAGAGATTCCTTACTTTAGTATACGTAAAATAAAATATAATAAGCGATCGGTTCTTCTTTACGCTTAGCTTAAGTAATAATCGATCCTAGGATTAGCGTTAACTCTAGCTTATCCGGGTTTTCGTTCTCGAGGTAGTATAGTCGCTTATTATTCCTATAATAGAACCGATTCTAGGTTATATTTATTAGTAGCGGGTAACGGCTATAGTTATAAAGCCGATCGAAAGTATTATAAAACTAATATCCGAATTCCTTATAATTATTCGTTTAGGTTAATAAAATCCTATTACGTATGCCTCGGTAGTTTAATATAATACTACGTCTAGAGTTTATTAGGGTTCTTCCGTTAGTTTATAAGTTATAAAGACTTAGGTTCCGAACCGCGTTTACTAGGAACGGGTTTTCCTATTAATATTATTAATCGGCGCCGTACGTATCCTTAAAGCTATAAAAGCTACTCTCTTAATAGTAGTTCTACGAAGTTATCTTTATTTCTAGAGCGTTAAGTCGGTCGTAAAGGGCCTATATACTAACTTCTTAACTAGTACTTAGGTAGCCGTAAAAGGGTTTAGGCTACGAAGGAGGCGGTAGTAAAGGTATCTAGAAGCTAGGAGTCGCTAATCGCTAAACTATTTACATTATAGGCTTCTCGGGTTCTTCGAAAGTTACCGTTTTTTACTATCGTCGTTCTTCGGCTTAGGCCTTATCGGTAATTTATATTACTATACGACGTTCCGTTTACTTATAAAGCTAAGTATAAAGAGTTTAGTAATTAATATTTCCGATCTTATTATAGTTATAATTTTCCGTCTTATAGAACTTTATAATTAGGGATATCCGGAATTTATCGGTTAGGTATCCTACTTTCTAGGAAAGCTTTCCGTTATCGTTTACGAACTTAAAAAGGCGTTTATAGTTTATAAGATACGTAAAGATCGCCTTAGGATCGTTAATTACGTTACCTCGTTCTAGCTATACGAGTTTACGTTTAACGTTAACTTAGCTTAGTTTATCGGTAATCCTAAAACGGTATTTTAGGGTTATAACGATAACTCTTTAGATCGTTTAATCCTTCGTAACGTCGTTAATACGCTTCTTAATGGTTTTAATCGTAATCTATTTACCGATCTCCTTAATCTTATCGTCGTCGCTTATACGGTAGCGGTTAAATAATCGATCTACCTTCTTTAATTATTAAGTTATATTATGTTTATTAAACTTAAGCCTAAGGTAATCGGTAAGGTTAGGAAATTTAATGGCTAGTATTACGATAGTCGGGGTAGCTACCGGTATATTCTAGCTACTAAAGGCCCCGTTATTATTATTCTAAAATAATGCTATAGGAATTAACGGGATAAGTATAGAGCCGCGGGTAAGGGGTAGCTAAGTAGGAGTTTTATCGTCGTCCTTCTCTTCTTCGGGCGGATATAAAGGCGGAAAGCTAGTATCGATTCTTAAGGTTTTTATTAATAATTTAATCTTTACTACTTCGGGTCCTAACGGCGATTTACTCCGTTTCCTAGTTACGGACTCCGTCTAGTTTATCGGTACGAGGTATAAAGTAGAAAGGAAGGTAGTAAGGGTTTTATTATTTAACATAAGGGTAAAGATATAATAGCTATTATCTATATCCTAATACTTTTCCTTTAGTATAGGTATATTATTATTTATTATATTATCCCGATCGATAGGATCCGGGTATTATACGAGCTTCTCTAATCGGCTAACGCCTAATTAAAATGCGATACGTATTCCCTAGACTAATAGTTTAATTATTATAAATAAGTCGACGATAATTCCTTTTATTAAGGTTTAAAACTCTTAACGTATAACCTTCGTTAAAGTAATACGTATAGAGGATAAATCCCGAATAAAGAATCGCGTTAGATACGATACCGATTATAGCTATAAGCCGGTCTCGATTTATCGGAGGCTATTTAATAATATTAGCGATATTACCGCTAGGCGTCGTTTTACGCCTATATTAGTACTTCTCGTTATATTAATTATTAATTAGTAATATAAGGCTAGCTTATATATAGGTATACCTATTAACTCGATTTTAATTCCGTTTCTTTAATCCTTTATATCTACGTAATCCTATTAATATTAATTCCTAGTTCTTTTTAAAACTATCGGTTATTAATAGCTATTAGTCTATTAATTCTTATTTATATTATTAATATAAATATTTATATTATATCGTATATTATATCGTCGAATCGCTACGCTTAGGTATCCTAAAATACCTCTAATATAATAAGTTATTAATATCTATATATTTAATTTATATCGATTAATAGGTTTAAAGGAAAAAAGAAGCTATCGTAAGGTCGGCTAAGGTATAATTATTATTAGCCTTTATCCGCCCTTAGTATTAATAAGGGAGTAGCGGGTCGTATAGGTTATCGTAATTTATATTAAGGCGCTCGTACGTCTTTTATATAGTAAGTAGATAACTATAAAGGAGCTGCCTTAATCGCTACGAGCTTTATTTATTCGCACGAAATATACTATACTATTAATAGTTCGAAGAAGCGGTTAGTATCGAGGGCTAAGTACTATCCCTAGTAACGGTAGTATTACGACGATAGTTCCCTAGGCTTACGGGTTCCTCCGTATAGGTAGGTAAATAACGATACGAAAGATATCTTAATCGGTATAAACGCGGTTTAATCGTCGTATTATATCGTAATATCGATAGCTTATTAATATTATAAGTATTAAAGGCTAGGTAGTATCCTAGCGGCTATGGTATCGTAGTAAAGGTTCCCGGGCTTATACGTACCTTCTTATAATAAATAAATAACTATAAGGCGGGATACTTTATTTAACGTAAAACGCAGGCTACTTCGCGGGTTAAATGATAGCGCCGACGGCGATCGGTATCCTTTAAATCCTAATAGCGTAATAAAAACTCCGTAAACTAAAGGTTAAGGAATCGAAAAAGTTATAAGGTAATCGCTACTAAGGAGGAGTAAAGCGTACGCGATATTAAAAACCCGGATAGGTTTACTCGAAAGTATACTTTATCGAAAACTATAATACGTACGATGGTTTAAAACGAATGAAATTAATATCGCTATATTAATCGAGAAGTAAGGAATTTAATATAGTTATCGTATTTTAGTTATACCCCTTAATCGTAGAGATATAATAGTCGCTAGCCCGAAGGCATAAGAGGTAAGGAGAGAAAAGGGGTAAAACGTAAAAGTTACTTATTCGGCTATAGCGGTACGACGAAGTAACTTAAGCGCTTATAATTAAAATAGATATATTAATCGGAGAACGACGAATCTAATGGTAAAAACGAATCTTTAATTAAAGTAAAAATAGTAAAGATAGTAATCTAGTTAGGTAATAAACTAGATAATAAGCGTAGTATATCCCGTACTTACGGGAGCTATAGTTACTCTATATAGGCATAAGGCCTATCGTAGCGTATTACGTAATGTATTAAGAGGGTATGTCTTACCGTACCACTACAATAGTTACCTACGCTAAAAAAGAAGGACTTATCTACGCGCCTCTTCTAGTCTTTATTACGATAACGCTTATAAATATCCGCGGTATTTAAATCCATATTAAATTAATACTTCCCGTAACGACTATAGTATTTACGTCGTTCTTATTCTAGCGCTAACTAAAACCGTATTAAAATCGCGTAATCGGTATCGCTAACCGCGCTAGCGTTAAGGTCTCCCTTCTATCGTAGCGGCTTAATTATAAACGAGCTTTAACGATTAAAAACGCTACTAAATTCCTAAGAGCGAGCGGTATTTAAGGGAAAGGTTTAATTAAAAGGTCGGCCTAGGCGCGGTTACTCTCGCGCTAGTTTTAGCGTAAGGGATTTTAGCGTAAGAGGCCGTAAAGGTCGGCCTCGACGTACTTATACTTACTCTAGCGTTAGTTCTAGCGTAAACGCGCGTAGAGATCGACTTCGACGAACTAATTCTCGCGTTTATTTTAACGTAAGCGTACGTAAAGGTCGGCCTCGACGAACTAACTCTTGCGTAGGTACTCGAGGAGGTCGCCCTCGGGGCGCTAGTTCTAGCGTTACCGTTAAATCCGTTAGTTATAATTATATTATTAACGAAGAAAGTAAAGGAATAGGAAAAGGATTACCGTTATTACGTCGGATTACCCTATACCGTTTTCGAATTTACTATCGTAATACGTTACCTACGCGTAAAGCTACCTCTTTAGCGCTTAAACTATATACCCGAGGCTACGTAGTAATAAAATATAATCGATAATAAGTAATATTTAATCGCGGAGCCGGTTAAAGCGTCTTAAGCGTAGGATAGGATCGGAAATCCTATATAGAATTAACGATAAAGTATAAACTACTAATAAAGAATACTAACTTAAGTAGGACGGTATATATTTTCGCGGCAAAAGAGATAATTTTTTATAAATATAGCGTAATTTCGTAGATTAATTAATTACTCGATAACTTAAATTCTTCCGTATATACGACATTCTTTAACTTAAAGCGACTCTATTTTAATTAAATTAAGGATAGATTATAAGAATAGATTATAAAATACGAAGAAAAGTAGGAATTATATAAATAAAAATAAAAACGTATAAATAAACGCGTTAGTAAATATACGTAGGAATTTTAAGAAATAATAAGAATATATTAAATAAGAAAAACTCTATTTATCCCGCCGTTTTTATTAGGTATACGTATTTTTAGGGACCTATAGCGCGTTTTTTAGCCAATAAAAACAGAGTTTCCCCCAAAAGATACCCCTTTATAGAGGTATTTATAGGGGTATTTACAGGGGTATTTAACCCCGTAATTAATCAGCATAACAGGGGGTTATGCGTATTATAACTATCCTCCGGATAGGATAAACGGATCCGTATGGGTTAATATCGCACGATCATGCTTTTATAGGTCGCCGCGGCCCCTCTTGCTATCTTCGGCCGTGCTCGTGTCTTGCTTATTCCCATTCGGCCAGCCCACAACGAAGAGAACCACCTCTACCGCTAAGATGCCGCAGCAGCAGTAACAACGCAGAAGTCGTGGGGTTAATCAAGCCGTCAATTGCGCCGCATGATGCTTTCTCAAGTACTAGGTACCTTCGCGGTAGAAGATCCCGTATATATGATCTGGTCCTCCTTGGGAGCTCGTCGAAAATGTCTATGTGAAGGTGCCCGAGGAGGAATAATAAGCATAGGGAAGCCTACACGCAATTAGATTATACCTACGGCTGGGGCAAGAGTGCAATACACCTACCTCCCGATTCTAAATATTGGATCGCTGGCTGCGCCACCTTGGGCCTCGTGCAGCCTGGAAGGAAATTCCTTGTGACATTGGCCTATGCGCAATGACCAGGCTGGAGACCATTGCTCATATGGCCGTTCATTCGGAAGAAAGTAGAGATAATGTACACACAAGACCAAACCAGGACATCGACAATAGAGATCTAAATAGGCTCGAATAAACCTCTGGGGCCAGTTAGGGTTTGAAGTTACGAACTTGGTGGATCACTGCGGAAAACCTCTCTTACTTCAGGCTGATGTTGCTTCGGATGGGAGGAAATCGATATTAAACAACGACGGCGGTGAGCCGCGACGGGACGGTCTGATTGGTCTCTTGGCTATGGCTGAAACATTACGTAGGTATATACGTGTATACTTCGGTGGTAAAAGCTACGATCGCTGCCGGAGAAAGGCGATCCGCCCTCGAGCGGCGCGAGCCGGGATTCGACGTCCCGAAAATCTAGCATGTTCGGACCGTGTCGCATCGCTCATCGACAACTCAGGTGGGCACGAGGGGCCTCGACTTGGGGGGTCCAGACACGCGTGCATAACCCACGCTGATGCGTCATGTAGGTAGTCGATCAACGATCCACGGCTCCTCAGACTCTCGAGGCGACGAGACTCATGTAAATCCCCCACAGCAGCCCCACAAAGCTAAGGAAGACGATCCGTCGCTCCACAGGGACGCAGGTGAAGCTGACGACGGACGCGAAGGGCCATATCTTGTAGCCGGCGACAATGACGGGGACGGTTTCGTGGCGGATGTTGTGCCCGATCTGGGCCGTATCCTGGTGTTTGAGGATGCCCATGAGAAGGAAGAATGCGACGGTGTTGAAGATGGCGCCGAGGGTGATGCAATCGATGAACCACTTTGCGAAGGTGTTTCGCCAGTTCAGCTTCGGCTTCTGCTCCACAGGGCCTCCACCCATTCCCACTTCTCCAGTCGCGTCCTCGCCGCTCGCGTCCAGCTTCTCAATATCGACGATCGGCGGCTTTCGCTCGTAAGCGGGAAAGCTGCGCTCGAGCAGTTGCTGCCACATGTAGTTCGGGGGAGCGGTAACGAAGGTGACGGTAACAAACCGGAGGAAACTAGCGTCATCGAAGCTGAAAGGACGACTTTCTCGGTACGCCTCGAGGAATTGAGCGAGGATGTTGGAGGCGCTGGACAGACCGGCGGCGGCCAGCGTAGCTTTAGTCATCTGGGAAGGCATATTGAGGGCTGGTTGTCTCTATTTCTCGATAGGGGCGTCCTTTCAATCAGGTCGGAGGCTGTAATAGGGCGTAGACGGCGAGAAGAGAGTAGGAAATGGAAACGAGCAATTTTCTCTTGTCGTTGGCATCGAAGGGTGCTCCAGGGAGGTTACGTGACAATATGGTCTATTTTCTCGAAGTTCGGAGAGGGCAATGGAGAGAGAGAGAGGGCAACGAAGAACGGCGCAACTTTGCAGAGCGTGCGGACGCGTACGTGAGTGTGAGACAGTCGGCCGGGAGGACCTGCCCTGGCTAAATGCGATGTTCCCTGATTGAACATGCAAATAATGACGAGTCGATCGAGATCGGCGCGTTACCGCGTACAATTAGGTGCGGGATCGTTTACCCGCGTCATTTATCAGCCCCTTCGCTAGGTGCCTGCTATCGGCCACGGACATATTATCTTGTATCCCCGGTAGATCGGATGGCTCAGGTCTTTGCCTCACGACATCCCATCTCGAACGTTAGCTCTGGGCGAGGCTTGTTCTGTCCGAACGATGCGGGCGCAGGAGGTGGATGTAACGACTACGGGTTCAGGTGTGTGTGAGAGACGGAGGGACAGGAACAGGGTTGAGTGAGTGCTAGGTAATTGGAATCGACGATGTCGTAATTGTCGCGATAGGTCGAGGGGTATGATGTAGGAGTACCTCAGGTACCTATAGCAGGTACCTAAAGGCGCCGAAGGAGAGACGTGTCGAGGTACCTGTATAGCGGGGCTAACACCTTAAAGCGTCTGCCCCACGGTGCTAGCCGTGCGTACTAGGTACCTACATAGGTAGTGGTAAGCCTTGATGTCGGCGAAGGCTGTGAGCGGTCGACGCTCGCCCGTGGGTATGTAAGAGGTAGGCAGGTATTTTTGGTTCATCCTGACAAAGAACACGTATGCCTGTACGATTTACGAATCTCCGCCGCCGGGTGCAAATATCTCTCTTACCCGACCGCCTCCCCGTCGTAGGCAACGCCCTACGACGTTGGAATCCGCGCGGCATGGGAGAGCCACGATGATTCATTCTGATGCTCGCTTGGCCAGCCACCCCCGACCGAGGCCCGCGCCCGTCGTCGCATCCAAATCTGGTACGCGCCTAGCAACCGCCGCTTGCCTAAATGTCTGCCTCGAGGGGAAAATGACCACGCCCATACACGCCTACCACTTAAACACTACGGCCAACTGGATTCGCACCACGTGTAGCGGCGCCATTTCGTCCCGCATCTGCCTCGTTCCTAGGCAGCTCAGCTCAGCTCTTTTTTCGATTCCTTTATGCCAGGCTTCAACCGCGTCTAGCTGCGCTGCGCTAGAACGGAGGCCGGCAGGTTCTGCCTGCATTCCACCCAGCATCTCTCCATCCTCACCTCCTACTACCTTGTCGCAGGTACCTAGTGCATCACGTCCATGCCCACGTCGCATCACGTCCAGACCCGGCTTCGGCCTGGAGAAGCTAAGCAGGTGAGTCGGCGGATGGAGGATGGGGGTGAGTCACCCCGGCTGAGCTATCCAGCCGGCCAATCGTCTTACACGCCTGGCAACCAGAACGAGGTTAGGCGAGGGACTGATCGTGGAAGGACTGCGTATGACAGCAAGGTATTGGAACGGTTGGGGTTGTAATCGAGCCCAGAGATGGATGACTCGCGACGCCTCCTGCGAGCGAATGGGAGATGCCGGAAATTAAACGAGGGTGGCAATGGTTCATCCCAGGAGAGATGTGATGCGATGCGATGCGATGGCGATACGCGAACGTACGCATCGTCCTTATAAAGCACCATCGTCGCGCCATCCTCCCATCTTCTCTCGCCTTCTCGAATCCGCCACCGATTTCTAGTATATAATTTCTCGCTCACCGAAGCCTAATACTATTCTGTATCATACGCCTTTTCCCGTGTGATCATTTTCTCTGCCTTTTGCTTCTGCGTTACGTGTCCACGTACACCCCATAGCACGAGGACGGTTGCACTGCCCGATCACCCCGTACCCTCGAGGGTCCCCTATAAATCCCCTCCCGCCTCGCCATGACGACGGACTCCCTTGCCAGCAGCAGCGGACCGCTCCTCGACTCGTTGTCCGACCCCGGCACCGACGCTTCCCTTCGTCGCAGTGATCGACCTTCGAAACACAACCGCGGCCCACGATCCTCCCGTCGCAGATCCCGCACCGACCGCTCGCGCAAGCCCAGCATCCCGCCCGAGGGCTGGGCCCCCGATGAGCACGACGGCCGGCGGCTTGCCGCCGACCCGAGCATCGTGCTGCCCGGCGAACGCACGCCGCGCCTTAAGCGGCAGGAGGCCTTCCGCGCTCCCAAGACGCACGAGTCCTACTACGCGGCCCGCTACCTCGCCTTCCCCTGCGCCTACGCCCTTCCCGCCTCCGACCTAGATTGCGCCATCGCCGTCGACGACGACGAGTTGTACCGCCTCGGCCTCCTCTACGAGGACGACGGCGTCCGCGGCGCCGGCTTCAGCCTCGACTTGATATCTCACACCGAGCCGTACTTGGTGCGCCCGGCGAGGCGTGCGGCGAGGAGGCAGCAGCGCCGGCCACGGGGCGCGCAGCGACGCACGCAAGGCGAGGCAGACCGTGACTTTTCGCAGTTGCGCCTGTACCTCTCGGCCGCCGTGCAGGGCCCCGGCGGTGCGCAGCCCTTGGCCACCATCCCCGAGCTACCGGAGTGGGATGGGGCCGATGTGCCCGGCCTCGTGTCCGACTCGGAGAAGGGGGGCGACGTGTGGGAGGAGGACTACGACTGGGCCTTTGACATGGCGCTGTCGGGGGACGCCGACGTGCTGAGCCTCCCCGACACGGAAAACGACCTCGACGTCGATTTCGTAGACGTGACGTCCGGCGGCACCGGAGAAGAAGCCTGGATCGGGTTGGGCGACGGCTCGTAGCAGATCCGCTGAGGGGGTCCCCGACTGCCCTTCGGACCCCGACAGAACACAGAGCACGGCGCGGCACTGGGTGGCTGCCTGTGCCTCGGATTGGCACTCATTATGCTCAACCCTGACCCGGGCTTCGGTGCGGAACGGTGCGGGACGACTGTGTGCTCGTGATCGCGAGGCTGCTTGAGCTCGTCATACCGTGCCGCGTTCGGATGTATCGATGCGTGTACGCTTTCGTTGTCGAGGCGATCTGCCTTGCGGAGGGACGTTGTATAACAAGGGGGCTTTCCGATAGCATTATTGGCATTGTTTGGAGTATAGGGTAGCACATCGACATCCTTAGCTCGGAGTCTGGGGCGGTTTTTCACAAGTTTTTTTTTTTCTATATTACTCTCGTATGGATCTATCGATATATGCAACGGAATTATTTCCGGTGGCCCAAGGTTGCCTTCAAATCCCTAACCCTTAGCATCCCCCGCAGTTTGACGTGGTCGAAGGTAATGTCTAAAGTACTATGGGTAATATTTATTCACATCCGCAGACGGGGACGCTCAAGTTCTACGCGTGTTAGTACGACGTGCCCAGTGCCAGAATGTCGATACAGTAGCAATGAAATGATCTAGCAGGTTAATCAAAGCATGTGATACAAGAAGTTGAAATTGGTAATCAGAGCCGCACATGTATTCACGACTCCGGTGGTGATACCGGAGAGTGCCATACGCAATGGCTAATATATCCCCGAGGTACGATTAGATGACTGGCGATGAACCAGTCATGCTAATCGGTGGTGACACACTTCATATTCAATCCGGACAACACGCACACCCCGGCCTAGACTGGTGGAAACCGGCAAGAGATAGAGGGTCGGAATATAACGGATTCATGAGATCAAAAGAGCACAAATATAGAAAGAAATCAGGGCCCAAACAAACCAGGTAGTCTTTAAACCTGACATCTACCGGCTGTGAATCGATATACCTGAAGAGATTAGTAAATCCTGCAAGACGTGCGCTACGAAATGCCTTGTCCATGAGACCAACCCGCCCTGCGCACCTGAGTCCCGTTTTGGGGGGGGAGGGGGAGGTTCCCCTTAAATCCCCCCCTTTCCTAGAAAAAACACAGAAGCCACCCGTATCTGTGATTAGTATTGTTGTCTCGACGTGCCGCCTGATCTCGAGGGGCCGGCTTCGACGACGCTTCCCCCCAGATTTGGAATGCTGCGAGTTGCCTCTACTTGCCGCACCCTATCGTCACGGACCGGCACGATCTCCCATCTCAGCATACCGTCGTCCATACCGGGCCAGAGATCGGTAGGGATGTATTCTGCGACTTCTTGTCGGAATATTTCCCGCTCCTTGCGATCGGTCTCGATAATCTTGTCGACGCCTTCTTTCGCCTTCTTCCAGATGCCCAACACCTTATCCTCCAATGCCCTTCGTCTTTCAACTTCAAGTATCAATCCGTCGTATGAGCTGGCGTAGC
This sequence comes from Durotheca rogersii, assembly GCF_024521655.1. Taxonomy (NCBI): domain Eukaryota; kingdom Fungi; phylum Ascomycota; class Sordariomycetes; order Xylariales; family Xylariaceae; genus Durotheca; species Durotheca rogersii. The sequence goes on along the minus strand of NW_026251287.1, from coordinate 151,947 downwards.
TTTCGTAGAAAGCCCTCAAGTTCTCCATCTCCTTCAGTTTGTTATGTATTGCCTGGTGTTCCTCGCTCCACCGGTCGCGAAACTCGGTCTCGGCGGATATATAGCTGTGTAGTCGGGATCCGATGTCTTCCAGCACTTTAAATGCGTTGAGGGTCGAAAAGTATCCTATATGGATCCTCTTCGTCTGCTCATCCATGCTCGAGAAAGCCGCCTCCATGGTCTGCAGACGTAAGTTCAATTCTCGTACTACGTCTTCGACCTCGGACGCGTCCTCGACAACGATTTCGATCATCTGTGCGCGAGCCTCGGGATCCACGGGGTCGTAATCCGGTACACGTAGTTCTTGTTCCGCTATCACTCCCGATATCGACACGTCTCCACCAATCTGAGAGTTTGTGACTTCGGCAGCCTTGATCCTAGCTAAGGCCACTCCACCCTCTGTTATCCTCACGGCCGTCACGCACATATCAAAATGTTTAGTTAGGGACGAGAGGAGATCGGCCATCGCGTGAGAGTTTTCGTTCATATCGGCGAGGAGCTCGGACAAGGACCTTTCCGCAGACGAAGCAGAGGGGGAGGGAGCAGAGGGGGTGGCAGACATGGCTTCATTCAGCGAGCTCATTTCATCATCGAAGCGTTGTAGGTCTCGACGGAAGGACGTCTGAGTGTTCTACGGCGGAGAAAAAAGCTGTCAATAGCGGCACGTAGCAAATCTGCACTGCGCGTATCGTAAACGCACCTGTAAGGCCTCGATGTTCTCCTTTAGCGCATCTTTTATCGCGTTGACTTGTGACTCGTCCACGAAATCCAGCAAATTCTTATTCGCCTCCCGGTTGGGCCTGAATACGCTATCAACGAATCGATATCGGAGAATGTCTATGGTCTCTTCGAGCCGGACGTCGGCTTCATCTAGGGTATTCAGTATCTGCGTGAACTCACGGTCCCCGTCCTCATATGTCCGATTCATACTCCGCCGCAAGCGTCGCAGCAGGCGGGTCTGGTCGCTTATCCCGCGGCGAAGGAACTGCGATTGCGCGGTGAGGATAACGGACTCCTCGTGTGCTTGTCGAGATAAGTGGACGAGTTCATTAGCGCGCAGGACGAGGCCCATGGACGAGAGCGAGCGTTTAGCATCCAGAAGGTTCTGCACGAGGGTCTCGACGGGGACTGGCTTGGTTGAGAGGGGTGCGCCATGTTGCGAATCGGCCGGCGATACGGACGCGGGGGAGGCCGGACCAGTAGAAGAGACCATGATGGGTAGCGATGAAGGTGATGACAATATTTACAGGTAGTTTGCTCGACGAGCAATGGCGAAGCTAGGCAGCTTGTTCGCTGATGCCCAAACGTAGCATCTGCATCCTAACGGACGAGAGCGAAATGCAGCGATGGACAACACGGTCTATCGATATCACCAGCTTCGTTGTTGAAGACGAAGGGGTCTGCTACCAAGGAGTTATGCATTGGAGGAGGGAAGAGAGCTGGCCAGGTGGAGTCGAGGTTGTCATCAATGAAACAGACGTATGAGTATATAAATTGGACCCAAGGTGGGAGAGGGACCCGACCCACCTAGGATGGGGTACTGTGCCGTCGTCAGTACATTACCTCCAACGTACCTATAGGTATTTGCCTGCATAACGCCGGTGGATCGATACCTCTAAGGTAGGCTGCATTGGGGTACCTAATACCCCCCCGTGTATCCTGTAGCACGACCTCGTTAGAGGGACTTGGGTACATACCTATGTACCTGTAGCTTGAGCGGCCACCTATCGTAAGTTAGGTGCCCGGCCGTCACTAACGGCTAGAACCTAATACCTAACCTAACTGACCTCTCGTTACTAGCAGGTACATTAAGTACCTAATCTACCCCGGACTACCCGTATATAGATAACGATAACGATAAGACTTTGCGTATACAGCTGGACCACCCCTTAATTGCTCGTCAACCTGCGCCAGCGATCATCCGCTACCTCACACCCACATCTCGTGTTCTTCATCAGGTATTCTTTTAATGGCCCTCTATTAATTTTGGTAAAACGCATCGGCTGCTTTTCCCGACCTTGTTGTCTTCTCTCTTTGTTGCAATTATGAGCAATTCGTCCTAAAAGTTATTTCTTTGCTAATTCTTCTAATATACTAATCGTAATTGTGCCATTATCGTGACCTTCGCTGTCTTGTAACGAGTACCCGTTTCCCGATCCATCTCTTACTTCCCATCCCCACGTCTCCATCACTGCCACAGCATAATTCCCGACGATCACATCGGATGGAGCATGCAACGCCTCGGGAACTCGTACGGAAGCCGGTCCCCCCCTCGAAACCTGAACCTCTATCTCCAGGTGCCGGCGACGTCCTCGACGATCTACTCGACGACTACCTCGAATCCCCCAGTTCTCACCACAGCCATGAACCTCCTGCTAGAGTCGAGAAATTAAAGCTTGAAGTCCACCCGCCGGAGCCCTCCAGGCAACTGTCCATTCCTTTCGTCCCGAGCCCCTCGGCCATCTCGTTCACTTCCAGCAACTCAAGGCCAGTAACCCCCAATTCCAACGCGTCAAGGCCGGTGACGCCCAATTCCAACTGGTCGATATGGAAGGCAGCCGTCGACGAGACTATTTACTTCGCAGGCGGCCTGATCTCTCACCCGTTCGAGTCGACCAAGCATTACACCATCCTCCGACACTCCGCCGGGTTGGTCATGTACCGAGGGCCGTCTACGAGTATCGCGATCACCATCTTTGCTGATAAACCGCTCCCGGCCGACCGTTCCCTCTGGCTGCAGCGAAAGGGGTTCTCTGGGGATCTGGGTATGGCTGCCAGCGCTCTGCTCCGCACACAGGGGGACTGGATCGACGTCACCCCTTCGCGCGAAGCCTTGCCTTCCGACATCCCTGCCTCAGACGAGCGGGCGTGGCAAAGGGACGTGAAGAAGTTTGTAAAGAAGGCTGCCTCTCGAAAAAGCATAGCCAAGCACACCATCCGCGAGACGTGTATTGTGCGAATTCCCGCCTCTGCCGAGGACGGCTACTTGCGCATTGTCATGTGCACGGGCGAGGGGTCTAAGAAGACGCTTTGTCCGTCGCCCGTCTTCCGCGTAGCGAGTACGTCGTCCGACGTCAGCGTGATGCGCGGCGCGAGCCTGAAAACTATGCCAATCGAGATCGGGTTGAAGGTGGCCTCCATAGTAGGCCAAAATACCGTCGACAGGTTTATTGGGCCGGCCAGAGACATCATACAGAGCCAGGTTGAGAGGATTCAAGACAAGGTTGAGCAATTGCAGCCGGGATTCGTAAAGCAAGAAGTCGGGATGATAGCCTATGCACGATCGGGGCTACAAGATCGGTTCGGCTCTTTGGAGGAAGGGTTCGATGCTACGAGAGATGTTACATATGAGCCGTTCCACGCGGAAGGGGACTTGGAGGCGCCGCCCGAGATAGTTGGCGCCGACAGTGGGCCCGAGAAACCATTCCCCATCTCCTTGAGGGGCAAGGTTATCGAAGGAACCGGTCGAAGCTGGTCTGAAGTCGGCGTACCTACGGCGAACTTGTTCGGGGTACCTGAGGATATGCTTCTGCGTCTCAAAGGTGTATACATGGGCTGGGTTGCGGTCCAGGGGTTCGGAGACATATCGGATGCCTGGCACGAAGCCATCATTGTCGTCGGCCCTTCACCTTACGCGACGCCCCGCGTTATCATCAAAAATGTCGTCGCTGTTCACATCATCCACGACTTCGGAGGAGCCAGATTTTTCAACGCCAATCTGCAGGTCGTGATTATGGCGTATCTGAGGCCTACGCCGCTGGTAGACAGGTCGCAACCACTTCCCACAATCGCCGCCACGGTCGCACAGGACATCAACGTCGCAGTCGCTAGTCTCAGTCGCGAGAACTGGCAATGCGACATGACCATCCGGAGGGCGCAGACGGAAAAGAACGCGAGGACTATCGAGGAGAGATATATTGAAGTGAGGTCCCAAATTCAAAAGCGAGTCAATAGTGTTCCCTTGCATCGTGCAGGCGTCCGCACTGCCGGGGCCGAGCTCAAAGATGTAGCCCACGGCAGAGGCGGCTTATACATACGCAGATGATTCTCATCTCGCGTCCCCCAGAAAGGAGGGAGCCCCGATACGGTGACTGCATAGAAGCGCACACCAGAAAGGAATTCGCAGATCCCGGTAGGACGATTGAAGCAACCAACCAAACTATCATTCGAACACAGACTCAGATGTGACTCGCTACGCGAGCATCGAGTCGCAACCGTGAAGCCTGCTCGGAATCAAGCTGCGGGAAACAGCATACAGTCGACCTCCCCTAATCAACCCACCACCGCAGGGCACAGATGGGGGGCGGTGACCTCGGTGCCTTTTTGTGTTCTTCCTATTGTTATTCTTCTTGTTGTTCCCTTGCTCTGATTGAACCGGCATCTTCCCGCGATGACAAGCCACAAGACAATGCCCAGCTGAATGCACACACACCTGCATATCTGTAGGTACATAATCGATACTTCGCTCCCTGCTGCCGAATAGAGCCCTCCCTTGCGGTTGTGTTAACACAACATATGCCTACACACTGGAGCTGCTATTGGTTACATTCCGCCGACAACTGTGAAGCCTCTCGAGCGGCGGGCGTGGGTTCGATACGGACACAGGCAATTTCGGCAATTTTGACGATTATTACAATTTCGAATTGAAACGATTGAAGATTCCCTCGGTATGACACAGATAGTATAGTATCCGGCGCCGGCGCGGCATCACAGCCGTGCCTAGGCATGTCGCAACGGCTCGACGGCTAGATAACTCACTGTCTGGCCCCGAGCCAATAAGCACAGGAGGCCTGGTTGATTGGTAAGATAACTAATAGTCCCACATTGCTTAGCACATGCTACGTAGTAATGTGCCTGTCTTTTTTCTTCTCGACCTTCCCTTGTGTTCCATACGGGAATTGCAAGGGGTGGCTTATAAGAAGTCGACATTCCTCCGGCGCTTTTTAACAGCCCGGTCGATTCCTGCGACGATGCACGCGCGCCAGGAAACCTCTCCCACCTTCATCACCGGGTCTCAGGGCTGGCTGGCTGGGCGATGGCTTCTTCCCAAATTTCCCCTGCTGTGTTTCGGCAGAGAGACAAGCCGTCTGCACCCAAAGCTGGAGAGAATGACGACGCCGTTTCCGAGCGTGCCTTTGTCGGACGAGGAGAGGGGGGAGAAGACGTGAGCATCGTCGAGGAGTCTGCCGAGGACCGCCAGACACTCGAACGGCGCCTTAGGCGCAAGGTCGACTTGCGCCTCTGCACCATCGCCGGCATACTCTGCTCGTTAAATTTGCTAGATAGCGGCGTCATCAGCTCCGCTTCGGTGACGTCCATGCCGTCCGACCTGGACCTGACGGGCAATCGGTTCAGCGTCAGCATCTTCATCTTCACTATCTCGAGCATCGCATTCCAGCTGCCTTCGACGCTCGCCGTGCGCGCCTTTGGTCCGCGCCTGTGGTTCTCCTTCATCACCTTCTGCTTCGGTCTCATCACCATGTGCACCGCCTTCATCCAGACCTGGCGGCAGATGATTGCCCTACGCGTGCTTCTCGGCATGGCCATGAGTGGTATCTACCCGGGCCTGACGTACTTGATATCGACCTGGTACCTGAGAGAAGAACAACAGACGCGCTTCGCCTTCCTCCAAAGCGGCGAAGTTATTATTCTTGCCACCGGCGGCATCGTCAACTACGGACTCAACCAGTTGGATGGCAGGGGCGGGATCGCCGGCTGGCGGTACATGTTCCTCGTCCAGGGACTGATCTCGATGGTCATCGGGCTAGCGACGTACTTCTGGATCGTCGATTTCCCCGAAGAAGCCCATCGGTCCTTCTACTTCCTCACGCCAGAAGAGCAGGAGCTCGCCGTCGCCAGAATCCACGCGGACCGCAAGGACGTCGAGCCGGATCCGTTTACCTGGGCTAAGGTCTTCGTGCATGCCAAAGACCCCAAGGTATACGGCTTTGCGTGCATGTTCTTCCTGCTGAACCTCGTCTCTACCGCGTTATCGTACTTCCTACCCATCATCTTGCAGAGCGGCATGGGCTTCAGCGAGAACCAGTCGATCCTGCTGTCCGCGCCGCCGTACTACTACGCCGTGATCCCGGTGCTCCTGTCGTCCATCGTCGGCGACAAGTACCGGCTGCGGGGGCCCGTGATCGCCTTCAACTGCGCGACGCTGATCGCCGGCTTCTGCATGCTCGGTTTCTCGGGACAGGTCGTCGTGCGGTACGTGGGCACGTTCCTAGCGACGGGCGCGTACGTAAGCAACTGGGCCGCGCTGAGCGCGTACCAGGCCAACAACGTCGCGGGTCAGTGGAAGCGCGCCTTCACAGCCGCCGCCGTCACCGCTATGAATGGCGCCGGCGGCATCGCCGGCAGCTTCATCGTCCGCTCCCAGGAGGCGCCTCGCTACGCGACCGCCGTCTGGGTCTCCATCGGCTCGCACATCCTCATCGTCGCCCTCGTCGCCGCATTCTCCGTATACTTCTATTTCTCGAACAAGTTAGCGGCCTCGGGGAAGATACTGCTCGAGCGCGTCGAAGGCTTCAGGTACACGTACTAGACGGCAGTCTGCCACTCTGTTTCCAGTCCCTGTGCCACCCCGCCCCTAACCCCGTCCGACCGGACACGCGAATATAGCCTTTCGAAGTATATGGTTACGGCCAACTCTCTATAGTGTAAAGGTTATAATTACCTCGGGCCTTCCCTACACCGAGCCCATGGGGCAATTTCATAAGTTCGCAGAGGAGTCTTCAGTGTCGGCGTCCCTAGGAAGAAAAATAGAGTTACCTACGTATATAGTAATAAAATCTATCCAATTCCGAGTCCTTCCTTTTCCGACTCGCAACCCCTTAGTATTATCCACGCCACCCCATACCGGCGTCTGCTCGCTATCTTGCATGACTAGACCTCGCTAGCCAACCGTGACGAAATAGGAAAAGTCAGGCGTTGCCGGAGGCCAGTTAGCAGGCGTATCTCAACGAACGACATGGCTCCCCAGTGTAACTGCGTGCGTAGCACGAGGGAGGAGGAGGGTAGTCCGTCGCGACAAATTTCGCACCGCATGAACGGCGTCTCAGGCTTGTCAGGCGGATGTGTTGGCATCTAGACAGAGGCCAATATCGCGCTTCTGCATCACTACCGGCATGCTAGGTTGCTGCGGTGTGGCGTTGCATGCGTAGAGTAAGCGACGAAAACGCTCTTGACTGACAAGTTGGAACGCCGCAATTCGTGAAGAAGTCTCGCGGTTCACAAGAGGATATATCGACACCCGTGTGATACTAGTAGGTATGTGGCAGATCTGGCCTCGTCGAACCCCCCATCTCGATGGTGGCTATCATAGCATATAGATAAAGCATTATACATCATATCTCGCACCCGACTTCCTATGTAGCGCAAGATAGCCCCATCGCAAGGTCACACTCCTCGTCCAATTGCTGCATGCGATCTCCTCACCTCGAGGCGGAAGAGAGTAGGGGCGGAACGAAGAGAGGAACACTAGGGCATGTCCTAGAATGGCCCAAGACAGATCTAGGGGATGTTATGCCGGGCTCTAGTAGTTGGAATACAAAATATAGGTAGCTGCACGCGATGCTGAGTCAAGTTGAACCGAGCTGAAGACGCTCACTGCGTAATGACAATGCCATTCTACGCTTTCTCTTTCGTATTCAAATGGGTAGCCCTCCCTATTGTGTGTCCAAGGACTGTCTGTTATTCCCCGTCTCTTGTGGTCTAATGAGACTCCCAACTCCAAGCCGAAGTGTACCGCCAAAATACAAGAACTTCTCCTCCAAAAATCACCAGCACACTATCGTACCAACCTCGTGTCGAGGTTTAATGCCGTAAAATCCATTTGTCGTGCCTCGTAAGCTTCAAGTCGAACGCTAGTCTATCCTCGCTACTATCGCCATCGCCAACGCCAACCCTACTCACCATCCAAACTTCTCCACCAGCAGCCGAATGTCGGCGCCGGTCCTGACCGCCTCGGCGCACGCATTTCTCGCTGTCCTGTTCAGGCTGTCGGGGCCGGAGACCACGAACCCGACGGTGCCCCCCGCGGCGGCCGTCAAGTCGGCGATGTAGCCGGGGATATCCGGCCGGCCGGCCTCGATCGTCGGCCGGGGGACGGTCACATGCACGCCGAGCCTGCGAAGGTCCGCGAGCCTGTCCTCGGGGATCCAGGAGCGCTGCGCGCGCGACTGCAGAACCCACATGAGGTGGACGCGCCTGCGGTGGCTGCGGTGGTTCGCGGCGAGGGCCCACGCCATGGGGAACACGACGGCGATGCCGGACCCGCCGGCGACGAGCACCGCGTTCCCGCACGACCGCAGCATGCTGACGGGGTCCTGCGAGCCGTAGGGCCCGTCGAGCCGGACGGGCACCCGCGCGTGCGCACGCGCGTAAGCCAGCAGGTCCGCCGTGAAGCCGCCTTGCACCCGGACCAGCAGGCTCAGCCAGGCGTGGCTCGGCACGTCCTTGGAGGCCTCCTCGGGCGCGGCCGACGCGATCGTGAACGGGTGGGCCTGCAGCGAGTGGGTGCGGCCGAGCGCGGGCACGGAGACGAACACGTGGTCGGCTGGGCGCCAGCCGTAGCGAATGCTCTGCCGCAGGAGGTCCCAGCACTTACGGGGGTGCGTGTCTGGGATGTCCCAGTCGGCGGAGACCAGCAGGGTGTTGCCGTCCTCGAGGATAGTCAGGTCGGCGGTGAAGCTGGCCGACTTCATCCAGAGCCGCCAGATGGCCCGGTCGGCGAGGAAGATGGTCAGGCAGATGAGGACGAAAGGCCGCGCGGTGAAGAAGTGCAGGTACAGGAAGACCAGCGCCGCGACTTGCAGCACGATGTGCGAGGCCAGGAAAATCTCGTACCATCGCTGGCGGAAGCTGCCCAGCGACGTGAAGTACAGCGTTTCGTATGCTACGAATGCGCCGATTCCCTCTAGGATCAGAGGGTGCGTCATGTAGGAATAGAAATCAGCGGTCTGAAGCCACGCGGGCGAGAAGTGCAGGCGCCAGAACAGCATGCCGACGAAGTGGACAACGGCCTGGAAGCACATCAGCTCGCCGACGCGGCGGTGGTAGATGTTGAGGGCCTCGTAGGAGCAGCCGGTGAGCAGCTTGACGGGCTGGTTCTTGGCGGCGAGGAGGTAGAGCAGCGGGAGGTTGACGGCGAAGAGCAGCCCGATCCTATCGGCGAAGGCGAAGAAGAATCTCGTCTCGAAAGGCACCTGGTAAAATTGGAGGAAGACGTTGAGGCCCAGGAAGGCCAGCACGACGAGCGAGGTCCCATTCGACGGTAGGGCCCGGTTGATGAAGGGGATCGGTCGGGGCTGGTACATCAGCACCGCACTGAGGCGGTTCGCTAAACGGGTGCTGCAGCTCTTTAGAGCCCGCGCACGCCGGCGGGACCCGAGGAGAGGCAACAGCTCGACGTCGGTATCGACAGCTTTGATCGTGCTCTGGGACGATACCGACCCTTCGACGGTGCTGCTGGCAGACGATTCTACCTCGGTTGCCGTCTCCGAGTCGTTAGCAGCCCCTCCACGAGATTCCGAGCTCTCGGCCGAGTCCTGCTCGATTGCCCGGGCTTTGGCTCGCTCCCGCAGCCTCTCCCTGAGGTGCAAGAGGGAGAAAAGCACGAGCACTACGAGTAGGATCATGTTGTAGGTATAGACTACTTCACGGCCGTCGAGGATGTATTGTATCAGTTCTCGCAGGTATTGAAGCCTCTCAGGGTTTAGTGGGAGCTTTTCGAAGTGTTTGTCCGCGTCATCGTCGAAAAACGCGGAGACGTCGCCAGGGTCGGGAAGACGCGACGTCCTGAGGCTCTCCCTGAAGAGCTCCAGGGCCCAATTCCCGCCGATTTTCTCGACGGACATCTTTCCTCGAGGCTGCGCCAGGGAGAAAGAAGGGAAAGACAAAGATGTAATGTGATGTCGGTGAAAAAGGGTATTGATTTCCACACGACAAGGGAGGAGGGGGGAAGGGACGGTTAGAGAGAGCCAGGGGTGACGAGGAAGCCTAGGCAGATAAAAAGATCTTATCAGATTGATAAACGCCCAGGCGTCGCATATTAAATAAATGGGGCTGCTACCGCGATATTGTCGCGGGCTGCTGGGTCAGGCCAGGCCAGGTCCCTCGTCCTCGTCTCCTGACTTGCGACCCGACATCGGGTCATGGGGCGTGGTGCTATGGGCAGCGCGGGGATTGGGAGAGCGAGGGGAGTTGAGCTAGACAAGGTCTCAGGCGTACTTAAGAGAATGCGTCGGTATGTAAACACTTATCTATGCCTGCAGGTAAGACGGGCAAGACGGGCAAGACGACATAGCGGAATACCGTCTACAGTAATGCCAGGGTTTATAAGAGTGGTGGCTGAGAGGAGAGGAGAACACGCCTAGAATAGGCAACCTCCGAGGGGACAAGATTCGACGATAATATCTTACGTAAAAAAACAGACGAAATCAAGCCAGCCTCTGCGCAGTGTATTTACATATGATTGCATATCGTATGGTATATATGGCACGGAGAGCTTGCGCACGTTCATAAATACGAGCATATTGAACGGATATCGTACATACGCGATATGAAGAGAAGTAGCCGTATTTAACTCTGTCTTCGCGAGATGTTGGGGAAAATAAGCCACATGCCAACCGACTCGTACTGCGACCTATGGAGTAATTTTGCAGTACAGTGTTAATACCTAAACACGTAAACTTGCAATTGACAACATAGAGAGACAAGCCCATGACAATCCCCTCTCAAGATGCCGTAACCGACAACGCTCTTCGACGCCTTGGTTTTCTCTCGCTGTCGCAAAGTCATGACTACTTCTGCACACTCTTCGGGGAGCGACCTTCCAGCAACTATTCCCGACATCCCGCGAGACGCGGAAACACTCTACAACTATCACCGCTTACGTATGCCGATAGAAACGGGGGTCGATGCCATCTTCTGCCTGTGTAGTCTTGACACTCGCGTCGCCGAGCGCGCCGCCCAACTGCTCCTTGACGGTTACGGCGACTATCTCATATTCTCCGGCGGCACCGGCAGGCTTACTCGCGGCCGGTTCGACAAGCCGGAGGCCCAAGTCTTTGCCGACATAGCCGTCGGGATGGGCGTTCCCGAGGAGAAACTCATCGTCGAGCCCCTCTCGACAAATACCGGCGAGAACGTCCGGTTCACATATGCGCTGCTGCAGGAGAGGGGGCTGCATTTCCGTTCCCTGCTTCTCGTTCAGAAGCCGTACATGGAGAGGCGCACGTATGCCACCTTTAAGAAGCAGTGGCCGGATTCCGACATACAGTTCTCGGTTACGTCCCCGCAACTAGAGTGGCACGAGTACCCGAATGACGACAATCCCCGGGACTTGGTTATCAATATCGCTGTTGGCGACTTGATCCGCATCCGAGAATATCCGCCGAAGGGTTTCCAGATCCCCCAGGACATCCCCGACGAGGTCTGGGAAGCTGCCCAACGGCTTATCCGGGCCGGCTACAACAGCCATCTCCCTTGAATGGCGTGTGCATCGAAACCCGGAAGAGGCTACATATGATTTATAGCGAACTGCTTTTCCCGGGCCCGTTCTTCCTAGACACAGCCCATTCTGCCATGTGTGTCCCCGTCTCGCTTTGCAGGTAGCGTCGCATCGTGCTGGGCCTAAGATTACACACCCAAGCAAGCCCTGCGAACCCGTTGCGCCTACTTCTCGGGACGCATTCAGAGATAGAGGGTGTCTACCAACCCAAAACCGAAATCAGCCAAGGCGACCCTGGTACTCGGGTCCTGGGTAATCTTTGTCGGGCAATGCTGATGCTACCAGAAGGTTGCTGCCAAGTCTGCGCGCTGACGCGGGGGAGCGCATGTGGGCATGATCGGGGTGAAAATAACCGACGTCGTCCGACGCTGACACGAAGAGCCAGACACCGAGGCGGAAAGAAGAATCGAGATTGTGTGAAAAAGTACTGCAGGGACAGTATCGACGAAAAACACGTTCGGAATAAGACAGAAAATGTTGCCAGCCCCTATACTAAGCCGTCGCTGTTCCAGGGGCACTGGTATATGTGTCTACTAGGTACTATGATACTAATATAATGTACTCGAAGCCGGACTCGCGTCACGGTCACAACAACCCCTCTAATATACGCCTCCCACCGCCCAATCCATCTCTCCTTCCAACTTCATTCACCAGACTCTCCACGTATATGGCGAAGAGGACAGGTTAACCGCCCTATACCGTGGCGATGATGTTGGTGACGAGGACCTCGATATCGGTCTAGCCGTCGGGGAACTCGGAGAAGGCGGTGGCATTCCAGTCGGCGCCGCTGTCGTCGCCCCAGATGTGCGAGAAGAAGACTTTGCGGAGATTAGGCGCCGACGCCTCGCGCCATATCGCCCACACGGTCGAGCTCGGTTGCTCCTCGCCGTCCGGGGAAGCAGCGCGCCCACGCGGGAATGGACACGTCCGGGTCGCAGCGGGCCCGAAAGGGCAGCGCCGTCGCGTGGTGGCCCTTGTTGGCGGTGGCTCCGGAGTTGCAGCAAGCGTCCTGCGATTCGGAACTCGTTCGCCCTTTCTCTCGCTCCTTTCGGGAGCCGCTAGAAGGGGATCCGGCGCGTATGTGGGTCGAGAGGGGTTCAGCACTTACCGCGCCGCAGCTGTCTAGAAAGACGGACGCGGGCTACTCGGCGACAGCCCCACGGGCGTCGACGCCGTTGTTAGCGGTGGTGGTGGTGAGAGCTGAGACGACGGTGATGATTGAGACGAACATGGTGACTGGATGTCGTCGAAGGGCTTGACGATCCTGTTGACACGGCTGAGACTGGAGGCTGGGGTCTGTCGATGGTAGAAGGGGTGGGAGAGGAGGCTGCGTTGCTGGCAGCGAACCAAGGTAATTCGGAAAGACGACGGATTATCGACAGCGCTTATATACGGCTGTGAGGGCATCTCGGTGAGTTTTAGGTGCCGCATGTTGGTCGCGAAGCCTACCGTCTCTCTACTTATTGTACGTCCAAATTGCGGTATCGAAAGTCGGCCCTCGTATTCTGTTTACACGAGCGCCCTGCGTAGTATGTCGTCGCTGGAATCGGACCCCGCTACCAGCATATTTATTCCCAGAATAAGGCAGTATCTAATGGCATTTCCAGATGCGAAGTCTGGCAAAGCTGCCACTGGCCAACATACCCGGCAGCCCCAGAGTGAGCCCCTGGTTACGGGTAGCTGCCAGGATCCCGGGACGCTCCGCAGATCTGTATTATTAAGATAGGGGGTCGCAAGACCTGTGCCACGAACGCACGCACGGGAACGGTGCAGAACATTCAAGGGCGGGTAGTTTTTCTAGGATTAACTTCCGTGCCTAATTTAGAGTGTTCCGAGCCGTGGTTAGAAAGCATCGATATTATTTTCGCCGAGCAGGAGGAAGACACCGCGCACAGCGTTGAGACCAGCCACCGGCTGCATTTCTCTCTTACCGCTACGCAATTTCTTCTGTGTAATCCCGCCTGCTGGGATGCTATGTTAGCGTAGCACGGTGACCTCTGGGTTCGTGATCTCTGCGGACCGTTTCGGCGTGCTCCCTAGCTGCAAACTACTTGCCTACGTCCCTTGTCGCGTAAAACGTGGACGCCTGCATTCTACGACCTGCGGTGTATGTGGACGTCTGCGTTCTAAGGCTTCGCCCCAAGAAGAGGGAGCACACAGCCAAGGAGACGATGGTTCTTCAACGTCTCCCTAGGAATATCACCCCAGAGCTAGGATTACCATGGAGGGTATATAGCGGCAACCAACAAACCATCTGCTAGCATTTAATCTGTAGGAGGATAAAGCACTTGAAAGGTTCACTTCTGGTACTCTTAACGTAGCCACATGTTTTGGATGCCTATATAGCGTAGTCGAGTATTAATTCTTTCTCTGTCCGCTACGGATTAAGTGCCGGCAGATGGTCTGTTGGTTATCGCTACCGGGATGTTTTAAAAATAGCGAGGCGATTCCCACGGGTGGAAGTGGTGGGTAGCACCACGCCTACGGTATGTATTATATAAGGGGCCTTCCACTACCGACAAAGAGGAGTGCGAGAAGACGCCCCGGAAGAGGCTAACAACGTCTGTCGTCAAACAGCCATCCCCTTTTAGTGAAGGGGATATGAATAGAGCTTGCTATGCAGGTTAGAGATCTTGGGGATATGATCCTCCGCTTTCTTCTGTAGAGCCAGGTTCACCGTTTCGATGGTAATTTGCGGTGCTGTGCTGGGCTGGTCGTGAACTTCTTTTCCTTGAGCAAGAGATGCGGGTTGGTGACGGTGCTTGAGACTGACAGCTGACAATATTAATAAGATAGTTGAATCTTCAGTTTGAAGCCTCCGCCTGCCACTTCTGATACACCATTAATCTAATGCGACGCATACACATCAATCTCGCCAAGCTGTGTCTAGAGGAGTGTTGCGCAGAGGGCTCGTTAACCCTGCCCCACCAAATGGGGAATTGCAAATGTCTACATTTTCCTGTTTTTCCAGTCCCGCAGATTGCCGATTGAGTCTTGCTGCCAATGGAGATGGGTATAATTTACGTAGGAACTACCGGCGTCTTTGCGGCCTCAAACATGGCTGGCGGCCTACATCGGTCTTATCGGCTCAGTTGATAGGCTCCGGCCGGTCACCTTTGTCAGTGCTAGACTGGAAAGATGGCTTCACTCGATAGTCATCTGACAGCCGCCGAGCTTTACGCTAGCTTCTTAGGAGCTCATTTCTCCAGTAGAATGCAGAAATTCCCACCGAGCCGGAAAAATACGGCGATGCGAGAGCCTTCACCCCAGAAGCGCAATGTTGTTGCTCAGGCAGAAGGAAACGGGCATATTCACGCATTGCCCAGCCTCGGATAATGCCAGATAAGACGTGGTCGACCCTCGCGTCGTACCCGGCAGATAAGATAGCTGTATGTAGTCATCCAGGCGCGATATATCGACATGTGGCGCCGCCACATGGTCGATCTCAGGGGGCGGATGTAGGTCGCACATCGATATCGTACATACATATGTACACATGCACTGATCTTCAGACAGGCAGGGAGAGAAAGTGTAGTGGGATACCTTAGGTGCTGTTGGCTGGACGTGATTTAGGGGAACGCATTGCACGGTAAGACGAGAGATAAAGCATCTGGGGTATGCAGGCGTGGATGCAGCGGTTTCCGGTTCATCGTAGTTTGTTCTCCGCCTCTTCCGGACTTGTCTTCTCAATCGCGGGTCTTCGTGGACGAGTTGTGCAGGGGGGGTGCGCTTGACGCGAACGACGACAATTGTCGATGAAATGGCGAGATCAATATTTCGGGGGGTTCCTGTGCAGCTTGGCAGGGATTGCAGGCAAGTCAGATCCAAGCCACAGGGGTTCCATTCCATGCCGGCTGTCGGGGTCCGCGGCGGCGGCGACGTCCAGGCAGGGTACCCTTCGGGATACCTTGGTACTTGACCGAGATGGACCCGTTACCTAATGGTATTTCACTATGACATATCTCAACAACAACAGCTAGTCGCCATTGGGAGGAGAGATGCATGCCGCAATATGTGCAATATATACGGCATGCCTACACCCTGTCCGTCGTGTGAATGGACGGACGCAATGGGAAGAGCCGTCTGGACGTGGCTCCAGGCGCAAGGAAACGCCGCCGAGTACCGAAGGAAAAAAAAATAAAAATAAAAATAAAACCGTCAGTCGGCTGCTGAAAGGGATAAAGAGAGGTGCGGCAAGGATACAGGCAAAGCAGGCGAGCACAGGATCAGGGATGGGCAACGAGGAGAGGACCGAGGGATCCCGTGCCAACTCGTCCCACCAGACGTGGCTCCTACGTAGGACAGACGCAGCGACGTATACCAGTCGACCAAGTTATAATGCAGACGGCACAGATGGAAAATATTCGCTGCCACCGGACGGGGAGGAGGCGGCGGGGTCAGGGATAATATTTATGAGTTAAGAGGTCATCAACCGGCCGGAGCACGGCGTCTGTCTGACGAACTCGTCATTTTTTTTATAAAGGTGCATTACCCCAGACCCACCACACTAGTCCTGTTGCAGTCCAGGGTGGTGTCGTGGCCGATAGCCGCAGTGGGGCCCGGCACTTCGGGTGGTTATCGGTGCAGGAATGTCGCCATTCGGGCCCCAAAGCACCAAACAGTCGAAGGTGAGACGGACCTGGGACGAACAAACCTGAGCGAACCTGCGCGGGAACGCAGTCGGGGGCGCCGCCCCAGCACCCTGACAGCGGCCAACCTGGCTCGCTGCGAACCAACGACGGACCTACACCAAGCAGACGAGCAAGCGAGGACGAGGCGAGGGTGGTAGGGAGGAGGGCGGGTTTAAGTATCCAACGGAGTCGGAGGGGGGGGTCAAGCAGGGAGAGGGCACGAATGGGCAGCTTAAATTGCTACCCACTGTACCTAACTACCTAACCCATCCGGTGCTGGGGCCCTCCTACTAAAAAAAGGAAAATGGGACGGGCGAGCCGGAAAAGGACAGAGACGAGGACCAGCTCGAGTTTGACCGCCTTGGAGCGAAGGGAGGGCAGCAGATTCGAGCAAATCAACCCGTCGACTCGACATTGCGCATCCGCCGCCGACCCGCCGCCGTCAACCGCCAACCGCCAACCCGCCAGCTCGCCTAAGTCGCCATCGTGCCAACCACAAAGCCCAAGAACCCAAGCCGCAGGGAGAGCCTAGCCTAGGCCGATTTCGCCATTTGCTCGACACCCCGTGCAATTGCTGCTGCCACGGCCGGCCCCTAGCCAACATACACTCGGGTACGTCTACGGCCGGACTCTCTACCCGTCCTCTTCCACCCCCTGCCCTCCTCCCCCCCCTACATTCAGCCATACATACACCCATACCAGACCATCGCGTCCGTCCACTTGTTCCCTCCGCACACCCCCCTTATCCCTTCGACAGGCAGGCAGGAGGCCAACGTATACCTACCTCGCTCACCGTCTCTCCAACCGTCGCCCGCCTTCTCTCTTCCCTCCCTCTCACACAATTCTGGCGCGATCTGATTTGGCTGACTGGGGCTAGAGGCGTGCGTTCTGTATGCCATCCTGCTTGGCCTGGCCTGACTGCTGCGAGTACCCGGCGGCCTGCGGAACGTCGCCGCGAGAGGACACGGCACGGGCGCACATCTGTTTGGCCAGCATCAGCGAGCACGCCATCTCACCGTGTTTCACCGACGCCCTCATCATACTCTCTCGGATGGTGCAATCCCAATAATCTGCTCCCGGGCTAAGTCCTGCGTAGCCCTCCGACCTAGGTCCATTCCTGCCGCCCGATCTCTCCTAACCTACTCTCGCTACCGTCATGGAAGAATTTCCGTCTATGCCGATGCCTGCTAGCCACGAGCCGACTTCGAGACGCGATGTTCACCAGCATCTTCCCAGCGACTCGACGGTGATGAACTTCAACAACCACGTATCCCCCACCAACAGCACCCGTACCCAGAGACAGTCGTTCTCCCTGCCCGACCAAGACCCCAACCCGAAACCGTCGAGAGACAGCTGCGATAGGCGGCGGCCCGAAGACGCCGAGGACGCATCCCGTTTGCCCAACGTATCCCAGCACCTCATGGGTCAGGCCGTCACTCCCTTCCTCCGCGAACACATACCGGGGCTGTACGCCCCGATAGGCAAACCGGATCTGCCATCGATGGCTAGCCTCAAGATAAAGGACCCGAACAGCAAGTATTGCTATCGACACCGGCCGGATTCGAAATGCCGCAGGGCGGCGGACGAGACCAAGATGGGCATCATCCAAAGTGTATGTTTCTTTATGGCGGCGGCTAGGTGTGCCCGGACGGCTGGTGTTAACTGATGTGTAGGAATTGGAAATGCTGCCCGCTGCTGACCAGCAAGCGATTACGAGCGTGTGGTCTCTATTCTCCGCGGCCCCGGCTAAACATCGCGAGCTGATGTTGCAGGGTATCATCACCCAGTGCTGCTTCCCCCAACTTTCCACCGTGTCCCGGGAGGTGCACGAGCAACTCAAGATAGACTTCCTGACCGCGTTGCCGACCGAACTGTCCCTGAAGATCCTGTGCTATCTCGACTGCTCGTCTCTGTGCAAGGCTGCGCAGGTCAGCAGACGATGGAACACCCTGTCGGGTGATGATATCGTTTGGCACCGGATGTGCGAGCAGCATATCGGGCGCAAGTGCGAGAAGTGCCAATGGGGACTACCGAAGCTAGAGAGAAAAAGATTGAAGGAGTGGAAGATTGAGCATCTAGCAGACCTACAGGTCGTCCATAGAGGGCCATCCGTCGCCGCCAACCACAGCTCGCCTGCCATTGGATTGGGCAAGCGCAGCGCCTCCGCTCTCGAGGACGCAGGTGGTGACTCAGCCAAGCGCCAATGCGTCAATGGTGTTAGCGATTCGAGCCAGACGTCTACGGGTACGCAAAGGTGTAGGCCGTGGAAGGATTTGTACCGAGAAAGGTTCCGGGTCGGGTCCAACTGGCGTTACGGTCGGTGTACTATTAAGACATTCGCCGGCCAGCACACGAATGGCATCACGGCCTTGCAATTCGACGACAA
Organism: Durotheca rogersii; assembly: GCF_024521655.1. Lineage (NCBI taxonomy): Eukaryota > Fungi > Ascomycota > Sordariomycetes > Xylariales > Xylariaceae > Durotheca > Durotheca rogersii. Next base: position 133,373 of record NW_026251287.1, on the reverse strand, counting down.
CATCCTCGCTACGGGCTCCTACGATTCGACGATCAAGCTGTGGGATATTGAGAAGGGCGAGGTTATACGCACTCTACACGGCCATACAATGGGGATTCGGGCCCTCCAGTTCGACGATCGGATGCTCGTCTCCGCTAGTTTGGACGGGACGGTCAAGATTTGGAACTGGCGGACCGGCGCCTGCATCAACACCCTTAATCACCAAGACGGTGTCATTACCGTGCATATGGACGGGGGCCTTCTAGCATCCGGATCCATGGACAAATCAATCAAGATCTTCAACTTCAAGACACAGCAGTCCTATAGTCTGCGCGGCCATACCGACATGGTGAACCAGGTTCGTATTGATTCGGCGTCGCGCACGCTCCTCTCCGCCTCGGACGATTGCACAGTGAAACTTTGGGACCTCGACACCAAAGTCTGTATCAAGACGTTCGAGGGCCACGTCGGACAAGTTCAGCAGGTCCTGCCACTCCCGGACGACTACGAATTTGAGGAAGAGACCACGACACGCGAGAGCGACACCACGTCCGTCAGCGGCACGCCTCCGGGCGGCTGTTCGTCGTCGAGTTCGTCAACCCCTGCGGACGAGGAGCGGGCCGCGTACGGACCGCTCTTCCAATACGACACCGAACGGCCACTACCCCCGCGATATATGCTCACGGGGTCTCTAGACAACACGATGAGACTCTGGGACACGGCGACGGGGAAGTGCCCGCGAACCTTTTTCGGGCACGTCGAAGGCATATGGGGCCTTGCGGCTGATTCGTTGCGATACGTTACTAGTGCTAACGACGCTACAGGTAAATACCTTTAGACCGTAATATCGTGGCTCAGAAGCAGTGGCTAACCGTCTTTGTAGTCAAGGTCTGGGATTCCCGCACCGGGAAATGCGAGCGGACATTTACCGGCCATTCTGGCCCGGTGACTTGCGTCGGCCTCAGCGACAGCCGTATGGCGAGTGGAAGTGAGGACGGGGAGGTACGGCTGTACAGCTTCGAGGGCGAGCCCTCGGAGGTTGAGGAGTTCGGAACCCCCGCCTGAGCACTGCGAGCGGAGCAGCAACAGCCGATCGGCTCCGAGAGAACGTCGCTATTTATCGGTTACTACTGCACCACGGATTTGCTTTACAGGGAGTGGGATAGGGGACGAGCGGGAGCGAGAGGCGTTCGGCTATACCAGCACCGAGAACCGGTCATAGGGATGAGAAAAATGGGTTGGGCTTATAGGGTTTTTAATTTCACACAAACGGAAGTCTACGGGATCGGGGAGGTGCGCGGCGTATTAGGGCACTGCTCAGGGAAAGAAAGAAACAACCTAAGCGCACTGGCGGGAATTGAGGGCGTCGTGGTGTCGGGTTCCGCGAAGAGGAGATGTCCGTCAGTATTTTTAGGATATGGCATCCTATATTCAACATTGACCGGGAGGCTAGGAGAGGGTGCGTTGATTAACGAACGATCTGCCTGTTTCTTTATACGTCACGGCTTACTTATTACCGCGACCTCTAATTTCTTCTAGGCGAAGTGAATATTTATATGCGTATATATTGCTTTCTGTGTGGTGTGTGGTGTGTGGTGAGCAAGACCGGCCGGCAAGCTTATTGCATGTGAAGGTGGTTCCAGATCGATGAGCAGGGGTAGGGAGATCTTGAGTCGTGTATATCCCGCGGCTATGGAGGCTTCAAAACAACCTCCCCACGAGTTGTGCCTGGGCTGTCGAGCATTACCCTAGACAGTCCGGGACAGGGGACTCGTGTGAGAACAGGTTGTGTTTCCGAACCTCGGCAGAAGGGACAGCTGATATGACGACAGACGCGCCCAAGAACGTGTAGGTATGTACCTTAACTCGCAGCTACGAGGCTGGAGTTAGGGAGGCATGTAAGTAGGCATAGAGAAGTTGTCGAGCGAGGGCACCCGGTAATATCCGATAGGCGTCGCGGGATTTGCCTCGCGGGGCAAAGGGAAGGGGAAAGGGGGGTGTATGTAAGTTGTGGGCGAATCGACCAGAGGTTTTTCTCTGGCTAGACTGGCTGCCAAGCAGAGGCTCCCCCAGTCCCTCCTCTCGCCCCCCTCCCCGCCCCAGCTTACCTGGCTCGGGCTGCCCCCCCCCGCAAAATCACAAGCTCGGCTGTCCTTCGGTAAAGACAGGTTAAACGGGCTGGTCTCGACGTCACCCGGAGCAAATCACAGACCGGACGGGGGCTATCGATAGGTGAGGCGCCCAGGAGACACGCGACAAGGGATGTCGCCTTTGATGGGATGGTAGAAATTGCGGGTACCTTGTCTGAAAGAGTACGTGCCTCCCAGAGGGAAGAAAGAAGAGGGCTATCCAGAGATGGGATGTTTCTTCAGCCTACATAATGAGCGAGTCTAAAGAGGGACGTCCAAGGTAGGTAGTTGGTGCGCTATGTAGGGAATAACAGGAATAGTATAGAATGAGAATAATACCTATAGAATGGAATTGGGTACAGCATAGCTGAGATTAGGTACCGCCGCGTTCCTCCTACGTACCTAGTTAGGTAGATAATGCAAGATGCCCGCCGCCTACTGGTGAGCTGCTCTCCCCTCGTCCCGCCGGAGGGGGCCAAGCGCACATGAGGCGCACCACGCGACCGAAGCTCCGGTCTGCCGAAGGAGGGCTGCTCCGGCGGACCGCCCGCCACCAGCACCAGCAGAAAGGGGAATGGTTCGCATGTCTTAGGCATATACTTGATCTACCTGCAGCTGGTAGGTAGGTACATCTCTTTTTTCCCTTCTTCCCTTTTTTTTCTCTCCCCTTAGGTAGGCCAAGAGCCGGGCTGGGCTTAGAAGGCTCTTTCACCGTTGTAACTCGACGCCGATCTAACGGGCCAACCCCACCACAGCTATTCGGCTTGTAGGTTACTTGGGAAATGGATCTCTTCCTCCACCCAAGACGTAGGTAGGTAAGTACTTTTCTACGGTACTCTCTAGGTAGGTATGTGCTGGTAAAGATGGGTACATCATCTCGCGATGATCTTCCTCAGTACGCGCCTACGTTACGTAGGTAGGTACTTTGTGTAGGGGAATCTGAGGTACCTTTCGGCCTCCCTCTCTCTCCCTCTATTGTCTCTAGCGGTGGCGGTACCTGCCTACCTACATACCTTGCGTAGGTAGATAGGTCTAGAACGAAGAGCACAAGATGGCCCCTTAACCGCGGAACAACGGCCCTCTGAGTCACTCCCTGTCCCTCTTCCTTTGCCATTCCCCTTCCAACAGGGTGGGTTCGCAGGCTCGCTGCGTCCCCGGCCACTACACATGCTAGAGTGCTGATAACTCGGCAATCTTCGCACATGGGGGCCCCTAGAACCGGACTGGCCCGAGTGTCGGCGGTATTATTTATATAGATGTTCGCGTATGCCCAGCCTGGAATTGCCCATAGACCTGGACCGTCATATGGGATTTGGTTGCTGATTCCCCCCCTCCCGATCCTTTCTCTCCTTCTCGTGATCTGGATACCCTCGTCTGACCAGCCTTGTCCGCTGTGATACCTCTGCCCTACCTCGCGCACAAGCATATACATCTATACACAAACACCCACAGACACAGACACGCCCACACTCATATATACATACATAACTAATATATACACACCTATCTGGTACCTGCCTGGGGCACTGATATAGATATACATCTGCCGGCGTAAATCTGGCCGCCCCAAGCACCCAACCTACCTAGCCCTATACACCACACCCTTAGGTGGGCGTCTCCGCGTCAACGTCAACGAATACCCGCCGCCTCTGGGACTGTATACCCCCTACGTCCACCCATTGCCTTAGGTACCTATACTCGAGACATAACACCTGACGCCTCCATCTGCCAAGTACTCGATACCTAGCAAAGAGCTGCGGCCTCGATCCTACCCTATACAAGTGTTAGCCTAACCTTATTGCACGCCCCTTCCGTCACCCTGCCTTGCTAGCTTTCTTCCCTCCACGATCCTGCGCCGGCCTTGTCTCTCTTCCCTCTCTCCGTCTCCATCATATACATACCTACACCAGCGGAGGCACTGGAAACGTCTCACACCGTACGAGAACATCGATCTGAAGACGTCTCAAGGCCTCGTCAACTCCCCGTCCTCTTTCTTCTTCCTCTCCAGGAGACGCCAAGAACAGGAACCACCCCGCAACACCAGGACGAGGGCGGAGGTCCTCAGGGCACATAAGACGAGATGGCGACCAAGGTGGGCGGAAAAGACGGCAAGGCGCCGCCGACGGCAGCTACTAACTTGATCGGTAAGCGTTCGCCGCACCCACGCGTGTGATTGGTCTCGTCGACGCGTAGAGAGGCGAATCGCTAACCGGAGATTCGATGCTGCGTTGTAGCCGGCGGCGGTGCGGGCATGATGGAGGCTCTCGCATGCCATCCTCTCGGTTCGTACTGCCCCTCCCACGTCCCCCCACTCCTCCTCCCACACGCAAGCAGTTTTCCTAACGCTAGGACCCCCGCGGGTATACAGACACGATCAAGGTACGGATGCAGCTGTCGCGCCGGGCGCGCCAGCCGGGCGCGCCAAAGCGCGGATTCATCCGGACCGGCGCCGAGATCGTGAAGCGCGAGACGCCGCTGGGCCTGTACAAGGGGCTCGGAGCGGTGCTGACGGGGATCGTGCCCAAGATGGCGATCCGGTTCACGTCGTTCGAGGCGTACAAGCAGGTGCTGGCGGACAAGCAGACGGGCGCGGTGTCGGGGTCGTCGACGTTTGTGGCGGGCCTCGCGGCGGGCGTGACCGAGGCCGTCGCCGTCGTGACGCCGATGGAGGTGGTCAAGATCCGGCTGCAGGCGCAGCACCACAGCATGGCCGACCCGCTCGACATACCCAAGTACCGCAACGCGGCGCACGCCCTCTACACCGTCGTCCGCGAGGAGGGGTTCGGCGCCCTCTACCGCGGCGTCAGTCTCACCGCCCTGCGCCAGGGCAGCAACCAGGCCGTCAACTTCACCGCCTACACCTACTTCAGGGAGGCCCTGCTGCGCTGGCAGACCAACAAGCTCGAGGCCACCGGGAACGGGAACGGGAAGGCGGCCGTGACCCTGCCCAGCTGGCAGACTACCCTCATCGGCCTCGTGAGCGGCGCCATGGGGCCCCTGAGCAATGCGCCGATCGACACGATCAAGACCCGACTGCAGAAGACGCCGGCGGAGGAGGGCGTCTCGGCGTTTAAGAGGATTAGTATTATTGCGGGGGACATGTTCAGGTAAGTTGCGCCGCTGCTTATTTCTTCCTCTGCCCCTCTTCTTCTCCAACCCCTGTCCCCCCTCCCTCCCCCTCCAACCCCGCAGCGACACAGGTACACGAGACGCAACACGTACCCTCATATCCTGCCTACCTAGGATTGACTCCAAACCCATCGCTGACGCGCCCGCGGAACAGGCAAGAGGGCTTCCACGCGTTCTACAAGGGCATCACGCCGCGCATAATGCGCGTGGCGCCGGGACAGGCGGTGACGTTCACCGTGTACGAGTTCCTGAAGGACAAGCTGGAGAAGAGCGGGCCGAGCGTGCTCTCGGGCAGCCGCTACGAAGAATAGGGATCGTGATCCTCGGGGGAGGGCGCCGTCTCGACGACAGCGGCCACGGGGGAAACCCGCTCTTTGCTGCTAGGCATTCCTGATGTTATCGCCGGTGAGGGTAACTGAGGTCTCTCCGGCATCGGCCAAAAACACACGCACACATACACGTACACATATATGGATGCAAATCTATTGCTAGCATTGTATTGTTCCCGCGCGCGGTCACGCAGTCAAATATATTCACGTTGCCCTTTCTCTGGTTGTCTGCTTTGCGAGCGTAATCTCCGCCTTGTCTTTTCGTGCTAAGCGCCGTCGAGTCCTGCCTCGTCGGCGCCATGCACCGCCGCCGCCACACCAGATTCGCGTAGAAATTCGGTAGTCTCTCTCTCCTCCTTAGGCGTCGGGACCGCCCCCGTCTCACCTGCCGGGGCGCTTCGGGCGCCGGAACTGGGTCTTGGTCTCGGCCTCGGGGAAGAGGTCCTCGAGGACGGACTGCTCGGTGATCTCGGCGGGGTCCTCGACCTCGAACTTCTTCTCGACGGCGACGCCGGCCTCGCCGGTGGCGACCTGGAGCACCGCGCGCTTCATCAGCGGGTATATCATGCGGAACTTGATGCCCTTGGTGGCAGCCGAGGGCGGGCAGGTGTAGAAGAAGAGCACGACGTCCCTCGCCTCGCCGCCGTGCGGCGGCGCCGCGCGGTACCGGAAGAAGGTGAAGCGCGGCTCCGTCGCCGAGATGACGCCGACGAGCTCGGCGATGCTGGCCGGCGTCGAGTCGTCCGCGACGAGCTCGACGACCTCGGTATCGTGGTTGATTTTCTGCGGCGGGGTCAGCTTTGGGCGGGGGCGAGCAGAAGGAGGGGAAGCGCCGAACGCACTAGCATGACGAGGCCGGAGCCGTCGCCGCGGCCGAGCTCGCTGAGGGCGACGAGGGCGTCGGTGGCGACGGGCATGTTCATGGTCTTGCTGAGGTGGATCTCGCGGACGGCGGTGCCGGCGCCGGCCTCGGCCTCGGCGCGCTTGACGGCGGCGAGGTCGCGCTCCTCGTCGGTGAGGGGGGCGGCGAGGGCGGCGTGGCGGTCGTGGCGGGCGAAGCCGTCGGGGGTGAGCTCGTCGGGGGCCGTCGCGAAGAGGGTCTCGCGGAAGTGCTCCGACCCCAGCTCGCGCACCAGCGCCAGCCGCGTGGCCGCGAACAGCATCTTCTGCCGCACCTTCGCCGCGTCCGGCACGTACGTCACCGCCACCAGGTGCGGCGCCGCCGCGTGCCGCCGCAGCAGCGCGTACAGCGGCGCGTCCGCCCCCAGGTGCGGCGCCAGCTGCCCCAGGTCGTCCGCGAAGTCGCTGCTGCTAGAGGCCCGCCGCAGCGTCGCGAGCGGCGCCAGCGCCTCGTCCGAGATCGTCACGAGCAGCCCGAAGAGCCCCGGGTCCGACAGCAGCTCGTTGAACCGCGACACGAGCTCCTGCGAGGCTAGCGCGGGCGGCCGGGTTAGTTACGTCCTCGTTCTCCCACTGTACGCCGTCGGGATGTACGGGGTATCTGCGGGAGGGAGGCAGAGGAGCGTTGAGGAATGCAGGGAGGAGGGAATACATACCAGAGATTCCCGACTGCATCTTGCCGTCGGTCTCCCCTCAGCTGCGTGTATGGGCTACAGTGGTGGGTGAAGGGATAAATAGATAAACTCAAGGCCGCCTCGTCAGCGAAGGGATAGGAAGAAGGTAGGTATGGTACACAACCCGGCGCTAAGTGAGCAGACACGACGGGAGCGACCAGATAGGTAGGTAGCTATTGTCCTCGGGCTGGGATGAGCGGTGTCGAATGTCAAGACGGAGCGGGCGGAACTGGGGGGGTCGCGAAGTTATTGCTGACTTGGGCTGGGGCTTGTTACTGCCCGAGCTACCTCCCCGCAACGTGTAGGCGTTGTAGGTACCTACTAACTCAACATGCCGTACGGACGCAGCATTCAAATGTACTTAAGGGGCATGTGCAGCGGGTAGGTACCCCAGCTGGGTACCTTCGGGGGGTTTGATGGGGGACTCGATAGTGGGTTATGTAGCATTACCCCTCTGTTCCCCCCCATTTGGCTGGCAACACGCGTTACTAATGCGGGGCACTGCAGAAGTTTACCTCAGGTACTTGGTAACTACATTTAGTACCTAAGGTAGATGCATGTACTATACAATGTCGGGTACACTTAAGGCTGAGAATGTAGTACATTCCCTCACCTCACCTCGGGCTTGTTCGATTTTAATTACAATGGTATAGGTATCGAGCCCAGCCATTATCCCCTCGCCCTCCTCGGCCCACGCAGACATGTATCCGTACGGCACCCACTTGGTCATGCTTTCGATGCGGGTAATGCTGCCGCTGTCGATCTTAATCAGCTGCGGAACCAGATAAATGCCCAGCACGCGCGCGGCCGCTGGCAACACACCGGGCGCGTTCGCCGGTTCGTCGACGAGGGCGACGGCGAGCACCACCGCTCGCACCGCATCCGCCACTAGGACCCGTATGTCGCGCACCGAGGCCGTCGTGTTCGTGAGGCCGTTAGGCGATAGCCCGCGGCCGTCCAGCTGCGCGATGCAGGTCGGGTTCCCTTGGAACGTGTTGTCTCGCTTAGCGCACCCCTTGCTCGAGTGTCTCTGGAGGCCATCGAAGTAGGCGTATACCAACGCCGACGAGACTCTGGTCCCTTCCGTTCCGCTGGCTTTGAAGGCCGCGTCGAGCTCTCCCGGCGAGCTCCCGTCCTACTCTATCGGCAGCGGCGGACGCATCAGGGTCGTGGTCCCGCCGCGGCTCCCGACGAACTCCGCGCGTATGATGTTGGCCTCGATCTCCGTGATCTGCCCGCCGGAAACCCTGACCCGCAGCGCGAGCACACCCGGGACGCTGTGTTCCTTGGTGAGACCCCCAGTAGCCCGCGGAGCCGCTCGTCGAATCCGAGAAGACGGCCGCGTACTCGTCCGAGCCGGCCCTCGCATATTTAGCAAGGGTCTGCCACAGGCCGTCCCCGAGCGCGAGGAACTGCCCGTTTTCCGAGTAGCGCACGCCTTTGGCGAGGGGCAGACTCGAGGCGTCGTTCGACTTTATCGCCTGGAGCACGTCTTCCACCACCTTATCGAGGCAGGCCCGGCTGCGTGGGCTCGCAATCGTTAGATTGTTGCCGAGCCCGCTGAGGCCTTCCAAGGGGTCTTCCGGGAACGCTGCTCGCATCCCGTAAGGTGCCTCGGTCAGGGTTATCTCGATATGGAACAGCTTCTCGCCCTGCAAACGAAACCCTTCCATGACTATCAAGGTACGCGGCGTCTCGAAGTAGGGCGGGATAGGCGACGAAGTACCGTTAATGCTGGGCAACGACCGTACGGTAGCATTGTGATCCAGGGTCGCGATAGCGAAGATAGCTTAACGCTCTTCGTCTACGACCGGGAAGTAGCGCTCCCGGGTTCTGGTAACGAATCCTAGGAATCCGGTCTGAAATTATTCCTTATAAGTAAGAGCCGCAAAGGCCGTATCGTTAGAGTGGCCGTGGGGGTTACCAGTCTTCACATTGGTCGTTTAGAGGCCGTCCTCTAGCCGGTTGCATTCCTGATGGAAGGTTTAGTCGCCAGCAGGGTCGTTCCCCTGCATGCCAGTATAGTATTTGTTGATTTGGGCGATTAGTTTCTCTCGGGAGATCCACTCCTCTGGCGGCACGGCTTCTAACCAGACGGCCTCCGGTTGCCCAAGTTTCTCTTAGAGCGCGGCACCGCACGAATCGCGTGTGATTCGCGTTTCAATCTCACTGATCTGCCCATCCTCTTCTACCTTGAGACGGACGGGGTAGATGGCAGCCACGCCGTTCTCGGTGATAGTGGTGATGGTCGCCACCTGGCCTGCCTCGGGGTCTGCGAAGGTATGGATATACTTGCCCAGCGACTCGACCATGTGCCATTCACCGGCCCCGAGAGGCAGTACTTGGTCGTTCTCCGCATATTTCACATTTGGAGTCGTTGGTAGGCTCGATGGATCGTTGGCTACCGATGCGTCAAGATAATCCGAGATCAGACCTTCCAAACAAGACCTGTCGCAGCGCTTGGCCGGCTCTTGAGCAGAACTCAAAGTCAATATTGACAGGACGGCTCCAAGAGCAATCCGAATGTGTGCATACATAGCTTAACGTCTGAGGAGCACTCGTCCTTAGTCTCTGTCCTATTGACAACGCCAAGTACTACTTACGAAATATCTCACTAGGACAGGAGTTATTTATATAATTCCATATCGACGACTGCCATTTTGAGAAATAGCTGACCTCGCCTCCGCGAACGAGATGCCAAGAAAATAGCTCTCGGTACCCCAGACGCGAAGATTGAGTGTGTCTGCAGCCGTGCTAATCACCTATGTTGGTAGTTATTTCGTCCAAGTGATGAACCTTGGCAAGCTCTCTTTTCCTACGGCATACGTTGCGAGCCTTCATATAAGCTTAAAAAGGCGTCTCAACTAGAGGTCGTTGATCGTTCTATATTACCTCTCTAACTATATGCGGGCCAACTGCAGGTAATTCACGACCTTTTATCGCCGACTGTGACATTGTGCTTTATACCCGACTACCCGGTACCAGTTCATTAAATAGGGTCGTATACCTTGCGAGCTCGTTTTATATGAATAGATGAGAGATATTACATCATAGGATCAGAGCAATTTTCCAAGACCTTTCGTGGCGAACAGGAGCACCGGGTCGGGCAGAGGGATCTAGATCCATTGCTAGACGAGTATAATCTCCTCTAGCTCTTCAGTGGGTAAATCCAACTCGCCATTCATGCCCCCATCGCAGTACGCCGGGGTCACGATTCGAAATTCACGCTGTGCCGTCTGGGGGCGGAGAACGAGCGGATTGAGTGACGCTAAAACGGCGATCTCATCGCCAACCTGGCAGAGGTGGTGCGCCGTGCCGTAGTAGCCCGTGTCGAGGATGATAACAACCCAGGTACCTGTGAGCTTGCGCTCCTCCACAAGGCAGTCGAGGGTGGCGTCTAGTGTTTGCGTCAAAAAGGTTAGGAGATCTCGTGTTGTTACGCCGTGCGCGAACACTCACCATCAACCAGGGGTGGCGGCGCGCTAGATCGATCCCGCACTGCCCAATTATATAAAGTCCCAAGCCTACTTTTAGGGACGTCACTGTGGTAAGATCTCAGGAGCACGCGTTCGATCTGCCTTGGGTCCTTGCCGGAGGGGTATGCCGTCAGGCCGTCGATTGAGCGGCGCCAGTGGGCGCAGGACGACTTCAGCTCTTCGTATGCCTGATTCTTGCTGGCTCCCGGGTCACCGATCCGAGGGCAGCATATCCGCTTGGTGATGGTCCCGATAATCTTGCCCATCACGCCTAGCTTACCATCCTTAGTGTTTGCCGTGAGCACAGGCGCGATCGAGAGCGTATTCACGTCAAAATCGGCGAGCTTCCAGATTCCGAAGGCCCCGTTGCTTCCAGGCGTCAGCCAATCGGGGACCCAAGAGGGAAATCCGGAGCCCTCGTCTGGAGGCGGCGTGATGGCGATGATGTTGAGGTTTTGGCGGAGCCGAATGTAGGCCAGCGTCACTTCTTCGAAGACCTTGGCGATGTCTTTCCTGTAATCGGGGGCCGGTAGGTCGAGGCCCATGGCCTGGAACACCGCGTACAGGGAATAGATGCGGTCGTGTGCGACCGTCGCCTTCATATTACGCAGGTCGGAGAGGAGTCCGAGTTCGAACTCTGCCTGCTCGTTCCCTTCGAAGCGGGCTGTGGGGATCGCCTGGAGACTGGAGCCGCGCAGCGACAAGTACAGCCTCCATCGGGGGATAATCAGGTCCTTCGCCGGACGGGCCGACTTTCGAAGCCTCGGCTCAGCCATATACGCGAGGCAAAACGACTCCCAGTCTACGCTCGACCGCCCGTGGATGATGACGCACTTCCGCACAAAGGCAACCTCCTGTATGGTCCAGACCCTCTCGAACCAGGGGTTCTCGAGGATGGCAACCATGGACGCCCGGAGCTGCGCTTGCTTGCGCCTAACCAGCGCCCCTGTCGCGAGATATGTAAGTATAGCGGTCTCATCCACTTACCTAAGCTACTTGAAGCGTGAGACCATGCGGCAATACAGGCTTACCGTTCATATCGAAATGCTGAGAGATTGTATGATGTAAAATTTTGTCCAGCCTCGGGTAATCTTCTTGGATCCTGTCCATGAGCTTCACGATCGGGAGGTAGCGGAAGAGGTCCGAGGTCGCCGCGTCCCCGGGGCCGAGCCAGATCAGGACGCGCCTCGCCCGGAGGTAAACTTCGCCGATCATGCGGACCTGGCGGTTGCGCTCCTCGACGGCCGGGTCGTCGCCGCCCTGGTTGATGCAGACGGCGTCGATCCAGAGCGTGCGGGGCGCGAACCTGCGGCGCAGGTGGACCATGGCCTCGCGGCAGTTCCTGGTGACCAGCAGCTCGGCGCCGGCGCAGTCGAGGGGCCACCGCCCCGCCGGCTCGCCCCAGACGTACGAGAGGGCTTCGTACGGCGCCGCGCGCGCGTCGTCGAGCGACACGGCCCGGATCGCGCAGCGCAGCGGGTCCTCGGGACGCCGCGCCGGCAGGAGCTCGATCACGCGGATCGATCGCGCCGGCAGCGGCTGGTACTGGAACGCCGGTAGCGGCATCGACCCGGTCGGCCGGCCAGCTAACCGGCTGACGCAACAACACGCTAGCGAGCCCTCGCCTCACCCTGCCCAACGGCCAACGGGGGCAGCAGGGGGATAGCTTCGTTTGCAGGAGCAGGTGGGCTGGAGACTAGCGATAGCGCTCTGGCACGGAGAGAATTTATCCGGTATGCATGATTAAAAACTACACCCATACAGTTGTTTATATGATGGGAGTCAGTGGGAGTTCAGCATTGCCGGGAAAGAAATGCAGCCGGATGGTGTAGGCACAAAAGTCAGGGATGTCAATCTACCGTATTGTGCCGCACGTGACCCTCGGGATCTGCCAGATCAACCCACGACGCTAACACGAGATGAGGAGATGATGTTTTGGCTTATATCGCGAAGTAGCAGATGCCCGTTTTCCTAGGTATCATTGGGGGGCAACCGGTTATGGAGGGTAGGTGTGGCTGAGAAGTCGACCCAACTTTGTCGCTAGTTGCAGTGTTTGGCCCACGAAGACGAGGTCCTGAGTTGCCTCCCCATAGCAGCTCGAGTAGTATCAATTAAAAGCCGTAACGTCGTTATGTTGAGGCCATTGCCCACGTAGAAGGAACCAGGAATTCGTAGGTTGAACGAAGAATCGGGATACTAAGATTGACCTAGGACTACTGAGGGGGACAGGTACCTATGTTTTAATTACCTAGAACAAGAATTCCAGTCTTGGTCCTCGTCCATCTCGATTTTCCATCTAGGTACCTACGTGGTACTAGTCGTAACCAGAGGAACATGCCAGTTACAGAGTCGCATAGGGCTATTAGACTAGGTATAGTAAAGACGCTGCGCCAACTCGGACGCGAACCCCGGCCCAGCGAATCGGGAGCCACTTGGCGCTCGTTCTCGCTCTCATTTTCGCTCGCGGCCTCGGCTACGGTCTCGCTCTCGCTCCAAGCCCTCCGCCTCCAAGCGAAACTCGCTCTACTCCCCTCGGGAGGCCAGACGGGGACTCGCCGGCCAACTAATAAGGGCGTGACGCGCGTCGCATCGCATTGTTATCTGCGCACCGCGAGCGCTGGGCGCGCTGTCATCCGACGAGGTCGCCATGCTCGGGTAGGTACATCTACTGAGCTGCCCGGCCTGCGCGGCCGCGGGCAGTCTGACACCCGGCAAAAATTATACCTACCTACTTACCATCCGCTGAATCGACACGGGCGAGCGAGACGAACTTCTCGCAGAGGGATACGAAGACAAAAACAGAAGCCGGCAAAATGCAGACCAACTTGGACGCGCGACCGCCTGTCGCGACTCCGCTGCCCCCCGTCGTGGACCAGCGAGACTCCGACCTCCCGTCCACCACAAGTGTCGAGGAGACGGCTGCCAGCAGAACAACGATCTTCGACGCAAAGGCGATAGCCACAGCGGTCACCTGCCCGGCGGCCGCGACGGAGCCGGCTCCCCCGCCGTACTGGGAGCAGAGCATCGACGCGGACCTCGCCCGCTACGCGAAGCGGGGGAGCACAGCGCCGAGCCACCCCCTGGTGACGGGGCTCGTGGACATCGCGAAGGCGGCCGCCCTGCTGGCCTCGGCCGCGTTGAAGGTCAACCTGGTGGCCGGCCACGGCCTCGTCATGGTGCTGCACCACGTCCCGGTCCTGTACGGCGACGACACGGTCCGCCCGTGGCCCGAGATCGAGGGCTTCCGGTCCGCGTGCGCGGCCGGCTCCGACGTCGGTACCCTCCTCCCTCTCCCCCTCCCCCTTGTCTTCGTATTGCTGTGGGTTTTCGTTTCTGATCTGGTTCCCGCCTAGGCCATTTGGTACGGGTTCCGCGACGGCCTGGCCGACTGGGTGGTGCTGCCGTACAAGGGCGCGAAGCAGGAAGGCGTCCACGGCTTCCTCAAGGGGTTCGCGAAAGGCGTCGGGAGCATCGCCTTCAAGATGCCCGCAGGTGAGAGCGCCCCCCCCCCCCCCCCCAAACTCGAGTTTACGGCGTTGATGCTAACGGTGCGCAGGCGTCGTCGGCTTCGCTATGCATCCACTCTACGGGATATACAAGGAGATCTCAAAGTCCAAGCTCCTCATCACACGCGAGAAGAGGTCGCGGGCAACGATCGCGTCCCCCGTCTAGTATCGAGCCGGAGTAGACCCAGTACGCTAATCCGCGGTCCACAGTGCCCTTGACCCGGGATCGGGGCGGCTTGTGGGGAATTAATGTTGGAGGTAACGGAGCGACGAGAGAATCGATATGGAGCCATCCGTGTCAGTGATGCGGGGCTCTTGAGGAAACATTCGGGACAATATATCGCAACGACACCGAAGCTGGCAAATTTATTTCGTGGTCTATCTAACTAGTGAGTGTCATAACTATTCTACCGGTATGGCAATTCGGAGTACATGTACGTCATCCATGGGAGCAACAAGATAAGCGGTAGGAAGACAAGAAACTGAATCATCGGGCATTGTGAAATGAGAATACATATTTTCCACTCTGCGGGTTCGCAATTTCGGGCCATTCTCTTGATAGCTTAGGTGGTGTGTCAAGGATTGAACAGGAACCGGCTTTGGGAATCAGGAACACAGACCAGGACTCAAGACTAACCAGAAACCCAAGCAGGACCGGAAGGCTTGCCATGTAATTACGTCCTGAGACAAGACATTGGAGTCTCAGGGAGCCATGCCAGGCGCTGTCACCTCCGTCACGCCGACGGCCTCGGCGCCTCCGGGCCAGCCCGACATCGCCTACGTCCCGGACTACGACAAGTGGCAGGCCCGGGCCGCGCGCCGGCTGAAGGAAGGGAACCTGCCTAAGACGCTGCCCGAAGGCTACCCGGCACAGCTGACGGGCGCCATGGTCTGGGAGGGGGAGACGGTCGGGGACACGTACGACTGGACGTACGTCCTTAGTGACGAGCAGCTCGCGGAAATCGACCGCGCCCTCGAGTACTTCCAAGGTGGGATGGCCACAGGCCCTTTGCACCGGGCCAGATCGACCGGCTAACGGGGAAGGGCGGCAGGCCTGGGCCTGGCGCTGGGGCACATCAGCGCGGTGACCTTCCCGCTGCCCACGCTGGGCGCGGAGCTGCGGCGGCTGTCGGCGGAGCTGCACGGCGGGCACGGGTTCTTCGTAGTGCGCGGTATACGCGTAGACGCGCGCACGCGCGCCGAGAACGTAGCCATCTACGTGGGGCTGTCGGCGCAGGTAGCGCCCCAGCGCGGCCGCCAGGACAACAAGCACGGCGGCGTCGCGGCCGACGTCGTGCTGGGCCACATCAAGAACCTCAGCGGCCCCGCCGCCGCCGCCGTCGGCAGCCCCGCCTACACCGCCGACAAGCAGGTCTTCCACACCGACTCCGGCGACATCCTCGCCCTCTTCGCCCTCGAGACCTCGGCCGCCGCCGGCGCTAGCAAGCTCGCCAGCACCTGGCGCGTCTATAACGAGATCGCCGCCACCCGCCCCGACCTCGTGCATACGCTCTCCCACAACTGGGCCATGGAAGACTCGTTGGCCCCCCCTCAAAGCGATTGCCGGCATCTCCCACCATCTCTCTCTCTCTGTGTGTGTGTGCGACAGCTCGACATATCTAACGCACCCTGCCATGCCCCCCTGCATACACGCACAGGTTCAAGGAGACAAAGAAGCAGTACATCGAGCGGCCACTACTGCACCACCTACCGGCGACGACGACGGCGCCGGAGCGCATCGAGCTGCAGTACGGGCGGCGCTACTTCGTCGGGTTCGGCGCGCTGCCGCGGCGGCCCACGATCCCGCCCATCACCGAGGCGCAGGCCGAGGCCCTCGACGCCCTCCACTTCCTCAGCGAGCGCTTCTGCGTCAACACCGGCTTCCGGAAAGGAGACATCCAATACATCAACAACCTCGCCCTCTTGCACGCCCGCGACGGGTTCACCGACACGCCTGAGAAGACGTGAGTTATCCCTGCTACCTGTTGACACCCCCTCCGCCCCCTTTAAGAGATTGCTGCCCGGTAGCTTGGCCATGTCATGTCTGGTCTGGAGGGGGGCTGACGCTCATTCCGCCTAAGCCGTCATCTCCTGCGCCTGTGGCTGCGCGACCCCGAATACGCCTGGCTGATTCCCCAGGCCTGGGAGTATAGGTGGGAGCAGCTTTACGGCGGCGTCACGCCGGAGAAGCAAGTTCTTCCGCTGGAGCCCTTCATCCGGAGTGCAGGCAATAAAGCAAAACAGAGACCGAGAGAAGGAAGAAAAGGAGCGAGGAAGTGAAAAGAGAAGAGATCATCTAAGTCTAACTTGTACTTGCGTATATAATAGTCTATGGTAGCGACGAATAGGGGATCTTCCTGTCTTTTACCGAGTGGTGACCTCTCTAGCTCATAAAAGCAGTTGCAGACCTAACGCCCCGAACACAAACCCCCAAAACAAAAGCCCGGGAACCTCATTCGATATCTAATCAAGCAGGATTTCGTAACCGTCCTTCGCGACACGCACCGGCTCGTTGCCGGAGCCGTATTTCCGCCGAACCAATTCGAAGATGATCAAGCCAGCGCTGGTGCTCGGCACCTGCCGGACTGTACGAGAAGGCTGTCATCAGCTATTGCGCTTCCCCGAAGCCAAGTGTGATGCGAGTTTGCACCTCGACGGGGAATCTTGACGGAAGGTAAAGGACGGTTAGCACTTACTGGTGTTCCGCCAAAACCCGCGGTACAGCCACCGGGCCAGGCCTCGGCCCTCCGCCTGGGCCTCTGCGGTGCACTGCGCCCAGGTCTCTCGGTAGGCGTGGTAGTAAGCGCGGAGCATGCGCCATTTTTTTTTCGGTTTGTCCGGGTTCTTGGCCGCCGACATCCTCATCTTGGCCGCCTTCTCGTCCAGGTCCTCGAGGTGGTCCCAGTGCTCGACTTGGACGTGGGTCAGCGGGTGCAGGATCACCTGCTGGGCGAACGACGCCGTGATGCCGGCGAGCAGCAGGAACATCGGCTCGATCGCGTAGTGCGGCCGTATGACGACGGGGTGGCTGCCGCCGTCGTCGGGGGCGCTTCGGCGCGCCGACGGCCGCTTCTGCGCCAGCACGTCGACGACGTCCGGCCGCAGCCCGCCGTAGTACCACGTGATGAAGCGGTAGAAGCTCTGCGCCTTGACGTACTCGAACGTGCTGAAGAAGACGGCGCAGCCGAAGCTGTCCTTCAGGAAGGACATGCCCCAGCCGGCGAAAACGCCGCGCAGGCCGATCTCCCTCAGCTTCTCGGCCGAGAAGGACCACATGCTCCTCGGCTTCCCGTCCCCGCTGCCGGCCATGAGGTCGCGGTGGTCGAACCGCGCCTGGATGGCGTCGAGCGGGGCGGCGACGACGCTCTGGATGCTGCCGGCCAGGAAGCCGGCGGCGAAGGTGTCGGCCGGCGGGGGCGGGGGGAACACCCTGCGCGGGGATTTGGAGCTCTCCTCGTGCAGCCGGGCGAGGGTCTGCAGGTAGCTGGTGTAGAGCACGGCGCCGACGCCGACGTTGGCCATGAGCGGCGGGAGAATCTGCTGCGGGATGACGCCCCAGCCGTGCTGCCGGACGACGGCGGCGAGCAGGCCCGGGGTGGTGCCGCGCGCCCACATCCAGGCCTGGCGCAGCGTGAAGCCGAAGCGCGGGGCGGAGCCGGCGCTGGCGCTCGCGGCGGCGCGGGCCAGCAGCTCGGTCTGGGACTGGTGGACGACGCGGGCGTAGGCGAGGTAGTCGACGCGCGTGCGGAAGAAGGCCTTGACGGGCGCGCGGAAGTAGAAGGCGATGGCCTGGGCGCTCAGGGCGCGCACGCCGGCGGCGGAGGCGGCGGTGGCGGCATTGTTGCGCGACGCGTTCTCGATGGCGCCGTCGGGCGGGACGACGGGCAGGATGCCCCTGTAGATATCCGGGAACGAACGGTCAGGGTCGTCACGGCCGGGCGGCATTGTCTTCACGAGTCATTTTGAGGCTGACGAAACGGTGGCCACCCCGGTTTGGTGGTTTGGTAGGTATGCAGCAAGGGCAGATGAAGGTCAGCAGCGTTTGTCATAGGGGAGGGAGCGGGTATGTGGCTGTGTGGATCCCGGGGCCCAAAAGGAGCACTGTGATTGGCTGATTCGTAATTGTATTTAAGAGCTGTTCAATCGCTGTTTTAGCACCTAGAATTGCTCCTTTTTAATCAATAAGTCAGGTTCAGCTCCTTATCGGCGGAGCAACGAGAGTAAACCCTCCACAACGCACAGCTGTGCCTCACTCCATCGATGGCCCTCATTAGCCGCATAGAGCCTCCGGATCTGCATAATACGCGCAGCTGAGGCTATTATATGCCAGCAACCGGCATGATAAGACAGGTGTCCTCAAGTACATGACAGGACGAGTATTAGAGGTAGGTACCTACCTAGGGTACTTTGATTGATCGTTATTATAGAATATACCGTCTCACACTTAGGTATATGACGAGGTAGCAAGTATACGCGACATTCGTTATTGTGCACAGTTCTGGTCAACAAATTGTAAGGTGGTACCTACGTACTTGTACTTTAAGGAGGTGACGTCAGTCTGCCGATTGAACAACTCTCAGAAAGATATGTACTGATGTAGCTATGTTAGGTACCTACTCGACGCGTCTTTCGTATGTTGGGTACCTGGATTCGGCAGACAGGGTACCTACCAGCCACAGGGACCCAATCATTTCCAGGAGGTGCCTGGCCTTGACTGGCATTGTGTCGAGTACTTCAGGTGGTACTTTGAGACTCCATTATCTTCTCGAAGACCAGCTTTCCCCTTGTCCATATTACACCGACTTTGATCATCCTTTCGCCTATACCTCTTATATATTCTCTCCACACGCCTGTGCATCGCCCTGGACGCCCAGATGAATATCTCACACGCCTCCTCCTTTGCACGTCCCCGGCTCGCAGTCCCGTATCGTGCATTGCGACATGTCGTCTGCCGTTCTCTCACCCGTCCAGCTGGATGCTCTGCTGGACATCCTTGTCCACCATGAGACATACGCTGAGGCGGAGAGCTTCAAGGACCCTGAGGCCATCGAACATTACGGCTATCCGTTCGAGGCTTGTTGCCGCAATGGCGAGGCTAGCGGAGGCCAGAAGTCAGCCTCGCCGTTGCTGCAGCTTCTCCTCACTAGGCTAGTCCTCACCATGCCCGGTATCAGGGACCTGTCGCCCGAATTCTGGGCAGATAAATTCCGAAACATCATGAGGAAATTCGGCGAGGCGGAACTGTCGGAGAGTTACGATAAGGGGACATTGGGGAGTAGGAAGAGGCTCGTCTCGGCTGCGTCGGCTATCCACGAATGCGTCACGAGAGGCCTGCTGAGCGGTGTCCGCCTACCTGACGACTATCAACTCCCGGACCTCCGGGGAAAGTACAACTTGCAGGTGGCATCGGACCTCGCCAGAGCCTGGGACGACGTGGTCCAGCACCTAGTGTACGGTAACTTGATCGACGAGCTGTTTGACCAATTCATGGAGACCTCAAATCTCGAGGGTCACTCGCCGGCAGTCGAGGCTGCCGTAAACCATGCTGTCATCTACGTTGCTACGTTCCTCCATCACCTTTTCGTCCTGTCGGCAGAAGGACCCTATTTGCTGAAGCTACTCGACAGCGTCCACACCTTAATCCCGTATTCGGCGATAGGACAGACGCTCCGGATCGGCAACGCGGGAACCATGGTCAACGCCATGGTCAGGCTGTTTTTGGCCAAGATCAGTGTTGGGGCCTTATCAAACTGGCTCGGTCTGACGCAGAACGCGGCCGACGGTATGAACTTGATGCAGAAGTGCGTATAGCCAGACAGTCCATAGCCCAGATAATCGAATCTAACCACACGCAGGATAATATCTCTAGTATTAGAGTGGGATACCGGTGATTTCCGCAAAGCTGTCGACAGCATCGAGAGAAGCAGTGAACGACCAAGTAAAAAACACCTGGCCGCGATCAACGAGCATCTGCAATCCTCTAGGGAACAGCATAACTTTATCCGTGCGTTGAGTAAGAAGGGCCAGATGTCGATAATCATCGCCATCTTAGAATCCAAGGATCCGGCCTTGGCAGAATCTCTAACCGCGGCCCAACACACCCAGTGCCTAGAGTACTACTCTGCTCAACTCGCAATAAGAGACAGAGAACAAATAACCGAAGTTCTCTGTCGCCAGAACCCGGACCTGATCACCTCGATCGTGCGAGACCTGGTAGCAGTGTTTGAGCCCATGATCAGAACCATTCATAAGAATGTGGATATTCGGAAACATCTCGTGTCGGTCCAGAACTTCTTAAGCGAATTGATCGATACCAGTAAGCCCAAGAAGCGGGAACTCGGCCAAGGACAGAGCGGCATCGTGCCGCCTTCCGTTGAAGACTATGTTGATCTGCTAAACCGGAATCGTCAATTGGCCTACGATTACCTCCACGACTTCGCCGAAGGTTGTCCGGAGTTACGGACAACATGGCTCGAATGGGCTAGAAATAGCCTGAGGACATTTGAGCAGACGCCCGGAGCTAACAGTACCACATGCGCAGAGGGCAAGGACGCCAACGGATTAGACGGTATCAAGGTAGCTGCACAACTTCAGAAGCTTTTCAATCAGGTTCCGAAGGATAAGCAAAGTCGTGTTAAGGCCGCCATCGATGCACACGCAGGATATCTCTCAGCCCTGGAGGCCATGTCACGAACACGAACGCAGAAGATCCTTGACAAGACGGGCGCTCTTGAAAACAGCAAGGCTGGCGGAAACATGGGCGGGCCGGGTGTCTACATAATACGTTGGCACCATCTTCTCGATGTTACCACCGTTACACCAAACACACCCAGGGGCCCCCCAAGAAAAGGTAGGGATGTCAAGGGACATAAGGCCCTGGGGAAGACCGGCGCAGTTGCACGTTCGGATACCTGGAACGAGGGTGTGGCAAGGCAAGACGAACAAGGCGGACCAGAGCCTCCTGATGTATCCATCGTGGTGGATACGTTGGGTTCGGTGTTCAAGAAACACGTCGCGGACCTTGCGGCCAAAAGCATATCGGGCAAAAGCCAAGCAAATAGGTAGGTGGCATTACACGGAGCATAGACAGACGGCGAGACAGAGGGGGGAACAAAAGGCTCTGGGTATAAGGTACTACGTGGCTAATGTCATAGGACACGATGGACGCTGGGTCACGGGCAAAGACAAGACGGCAGTGGCTGAAAACTAGACGAGGACGATAATAAATACGAAAAATCGATTGACTCCATGAGAAGAGCCCGAGACGCGGCGGTGGAGACAGCGATGAGGTTGACTAATTAAAGATAGAGTAACCGAGGAATTCCCACCACGAAACCCAGTGACCGATACTGCCAAACTTCGAATTACCTCGAGCGGTATAGGAAGCCTAAAAGCTATGGACGACGGGTTTGGCGCTAGAACTCAAGGTTCGTGTGCAGGGAGCGGCGTGAAGGGGGTCAGATCAGAAGGCGGACGGTTCGTATTTCAAGCGCGGACGCCACCAAGGAGGGCGGAGAGAGGGTCCCTGTGAGCGTTAGGCTGGGCCTGGGCCTGAGGCGGTGCCTGGGGCTGCGCCGGAGGGGCGTTCTGGTGGAAGCCGCCGAGGGACTGAGCCTGGGAGCCCTGGCGGCCACCGCCAGAGCCCTGGCCGTGGGCGCGGAAGTCACTGCCGGCGTCCTGAGCGGCGGCGCCCCGGTGGAGGCCGGCGGCGTCAGCTTCCATGGCGGCGGCGGCCTTGGCGCGGGCGCTGTCGCTGAGGGTGTGGCCGGCGGCGTCGCCGCTCTTGGTGCCGGCGGACGAGTTGTGGGCGACGCCGTTCTTGGAGGCGCTCTTGTCGGCGCCGAAGGTGCCGTCGTGGTGGCCGCGGAAGCCGGTCTCGGTCGCGTGGTGGCCCTCCTCCGCCGCCTGCGCGCCCTCGCGGTGGCCGTGGTGCCCTTCCTCCGCCCCCGCCACCCAGTCCCAGTGCGCGCCGCCCTCGTGCCCGCCCGACACCTGGCCCCCGCCGCCGCCTCCCTGCGCGCCCTGGCCGGCCGCGAAGCCTCCCCCGCCCGGGGCGGCCGGCGCCTGCGCGGACCGCCCCGCCACGGCGCCGCTCACCACCTTGCTCACTGTCTTTGGCACGCCACTGCCAGCCTTTGCAACCTCCTTGCCCACAGGGCCGGCGACCGCGCCGACGCCAGGCGTCGGGCTGAGGGGCGCGCCGGTGGACGTGGCGGCGAGGAAGGCGATGAGGGCGATGAGAGCGCGCTGCTGCATTTTGGCAGGTTATCGAGTGTGTGTGGTTTGGCGGAAAAGCGGCAGTACGATACTAGGGCGAACGATTGGAGTGGTGGTTGAAAAAGAACGACTGCTGCGAAAGAGTGACTAGATTGCCGAATCTGCAGAACAGACTTCGCCCTCCAGCCAGAGACAGGATTAGGGGGTATTTGTAGGGAGGAACCGCGCCAGCTACGATGTACCAGCAGACGCGGCTGGTACTGGTCTTGCTCGCGCTATCTGTCTGTTATCCCTCGATCGTCGGAGCCCCTGACAGCGTTGGCTGGGAAAGTCCGCGAGTGTCTCAGCCGATCTCAGTCTAACGGCACAGGTATAATCAATGATCAGCAAGTTAGAGGCGAATCACCAGGCCATTCACAGTCGCGGCGTGGAATTTGTCTAAGATGCGGCTCATTAGTCCATCGAACATCGATTCTCCTTTTGTTCTAGCCAAATACCAGGAGATCCTCATCTCCGGGTCTCCGGTGTCACATCAATCCAATACTGGCGTCCAGAGGAGATGATGCCGATGAGACGGGTTCGCCTCTCGATAGGCACCGCCTGCTGTCGCCATATTATCGACTAGGGGTTCATCAATAATGCCAAATCGTATTAGCACCGTCACTCCATTCCAGGCAAAGGCGATAACAATCAACCAACCACGCCGACGAACGCCTCATTTGTCCCGCTCGGCTACGAAATTGGCGGCACGATATTAAACCTACGTAACAGTGAGTCAAAATCAAGTAATATATGCTATTAGCGCTATGTACCTTCGCGCCGCCTTCGCCGCCCTCTAGGCACAATACACACGCGGCAGTGTGCCTCCACGCCAACGTACGCACGCGCGGTATACCCGCCGTTCAGCGGTTGCGCTTCTTCTTCCTGCTCGTGCACGCCCATATCGCCCACAGCAGCAGAACGATGAAGCCCGGTATGCAGACAAAGATTGCTATCCACGGGGCGAGGCTGCCGTCCCTCGGGGGCCAGCTCAGGGATGCGGGGCCGACATCCCTTGTCGCCAGACCGCCTCCGCGACAATAGGGGCGGAGGATGCCAGACAGGCCGGGGCCACAAGGGTTTCCGCGCATGCCCGACGCGCCATCCAAGGCGATGTAGGGGGCCATATTAGCTTCTAGATTAGAACGTCGCGGCCGCTGCAGGTGTGAAATTCCGTTTCTCTTCTGCTTTTCTCTTTTCTTCTTTTTTTTCTTTCGAATCTTCTCCCAGGCGCCTTCTTAGCCAATCTTGCAAGGTCGGGAGGCAAATTTATAAGGGAAAATCGCCCGAGCCCCGTCGCGTTAATTTTAGTGCCTGAGACTTGCAGAACAATAGACTTGGTTTTCTTTGAGCCCTCGAGGCTGCGCGGCGCTGCTTTCACCGGGATATCTCATCTCGGACAAAGAACACCGCGGCACTTGTCCTCCTTGTTAGCCGGGAATGCCCGTCGACCCCGGCGCCTTTGTGGTTGATTTGCCTGGCACGTGTTACTTGAGCATGCCAGCCCGTTTTGTTTTCTCTCGGTAATATTGTATCCGTATTAGCCGTGTGTTCTGGGTGTTTTGGAGGCATGGGGCAAAGTCGGTGCCGCTAGAGAGAGCTGGTAGCTTGAGTATCTCCACGTCAACATTACTATTCTACCGTTGAAATGACGAAAGTCAGCAAGTATATAGTAATGATGCTGAGCTAGGCCTGTTCCATCGTATACGACGCTTCGAGAGGTTTTTTTTCGTTATTGGCTCCTCGGTAATTATTAATACTCGCTTCCCAAAGGCCTTTCTATTTTAGAAAACAGCAACTAATATCGTCGACCAGGAGCGGGGGATGAAATATGCCGACAGATTGCACTGATCTGTGAGACTGCCACTGGGTTACACATGAGCGGTTCCTGATCACGCAGCCGTTGTGTCTCCTGTCGCTCCTCGGTAAAGCGAGTCACTACCGCGACTAGAGATCAACCTTCGTTACTTGGGCAGCTCGTCTCCATATAGCCGAGCTGACGCAACGCTCACGCTTTTCATCCAGGCACCCACTCTCCCTTGTCTGCTTAGGTAGCTAGGTAGTTCCTTATCGAAGCAGTTAAGCAATTTACACCGCTGCGAGTCCCTTCGATGCTGACCAACCCCATCATTGTTCCAGAGTTCGGGACAATTCGATGTCATAGAAGTAATACTTGATCGTGATAGAGTGTGGTATTTCTTGGTCGCCTAATTAAACCTCACCTGGAGCAGCACAGGTGCAGCATGGTGTAGCTCCATAGACTGGACTCTCAGAGCGAGCGAGTGGCCTTGTGAAGTCACACTCGCATCAAGCACAAGTTTCGTCCACCCGAGTCTCTTAGCTAATGCGCCGTGTTTGTCGGCTCGCCGGGTATCTGCAGTGGCGGGTAAAGTAGCGAGGCCCAACTCAATCAACATAGCCTAGCCGGTTAACTAGATAGTTACCCGGTCCCTCGACAACAACTGAAAAGGAAACCAATCGCTGAACACGCCGGATTCGTGGGCCGTAAGTCGTGCGTCTAACAGGTTCTCTGACGAGTTTGGAAGGGATCCGTGATCCTGCAGTAGCTATGACAGAATTTACAAACACTGCTATTATTACCGCGGAGACGGTCGACGGAAGACTCTTCTTTGTCCCCACAATCTATCACTCTCCCTGTAAACGCCGCTCTATCCCTTCGCCACGCCCATCTCGCGGCGACCCTTGCATCATCTCGCCGATGGGACGGAGGCGATTTAGCGCGAAATAAGAGGCTAAGAAACCCGGCACCTCAAGTAGAGGCCTGTCTCAGCACCGTAAGACACCCCTCTGCCAGACAAACTACACAATGACGGCCACATTCCTCATCACCGGAGTCACCGGCTTCATCGGCTTCCCGATCCTCGTCGCCGCTCTCGCGGGCGGCCACACCGTGCGGTACATGGCTCGGACCGAAGAAAAGGCCCGGGCCGTGTCCTCTCACCCGGCGGTGCGGGCGCTCGCGCCGGGCCCGCGGCTCGCCTCGGTCGTGCTCCCGGACGCCGCCGCCGAGGGCGCCTTCGACGCCGCGCTGCAGGGCGCGACGCACGTCATCCGCGCCGGGTCGCCGGGGCCGACGCCGGGCGGCGACCCCGCGGCGCACATCTTCCAGCCGACGGTGCGCGTGGCCGCGGGGCTGCTCGACGCCGCGCTGCGGGCGCCGAGCGTGCGGCGCGTCGTCGTCACGTCGTCCATCGCGGGAAACATCGGCGCCGGGGAGCCGCCGCCGCCGCCCGGCGTCACGCTCTCGGCCGCGACGCGCGTGCCGCCGCCGGAGCCGCCGGCGCCCCTGCGCTTCCGCGACGCGCACGAGGCGTACGCCGCGGCCAAGGCGGCCGAGCTGCGCGACACGGACGCGTTCGTGCGCGCGCGGCAGCCGCGCTTCGGCGTCGCGCACACGTGGTGCCGGGGCTCGTGCTGGGGCGCGACGCGCTGGCGCGCGGCGTGTGCGCGCCGCACAGCTCGAACGGGGTGGCGCTGGCGCTGGTGACGGGCGGCGGCGCCGCGGCCGCTGCCCGGCGCGTACGCGCACCTCGACGACGTCGTCGAGACGCACCTGCGCGCGGCGCTGGCGGGCGGCGCCGCGGTCCCCGCCGACCTGGGCCTCGCGGCGCCGTGCGACTTCGGCGCCCTGTTCGCCGTCGTCGCGCGCGCGTTCCCCCGCGCCGTCGCCGCCGGCGTCTTCGCCCCCACCCGCGCCGCCGCCGCCGCCACCACCCTGCCCCTCGCCTACGACTCCGCCGACGTCGAGCGCCTGCTCGGACGCCCCCTCAAGACCCTCGACGAGGCCTTCCTCGACGTCGCCGCACAGTACCTCGAGGCCCTCGGCGTGGAGAAGGCGTGACGCGCCCGCGGTCCGCGGAGAGAGAGAGAGAGAGAGAGAGAGAGCCCGCGGCATAGAGTGGTGCGGCTAGGGCTAAGGGGGGACGGCTACAAGCTCCAACGAGAGAGGTGCGGGAAAAAGAATAAGGGGCTTGTGGGGTAGGTAGGGGGTATCCTGTGAGCGTACCTAGTTCATCCTTACAGCAGTAAGGAGGTGGGAAGAGTAGATCCTGGATTCAAAACGGCGGCTGAATACTGTACAGCCCTTCGCGCTGAGAAAACCCCGACTCTTGAATTAAGACGGGGATCGCTTGGCCATCGCCCACTTTGACATCAAATATTCCCCCCCTTCCTCCCCTTTTCTGGAAAAGGAAAGCATGCCTTAAGGAGAGCTTTCCCCTCTATTGCCTCCGAGTCACTTCAAGAAGACACATTCACACAAATACGCACCCAATTAACCTAACGACGGTTCTCTGAATAGCCGCAATAGGGTCTGTTGTATTAATGTATCCTGGCTGCAACGTGCTATACCGAAATACCACCGGTCAGTCTGACGTCCCGGCTACTAGCACCTACATAGACGGGGTATTCGCCCCCCTGCACGATCCAGGCCTGAGTGATCACGTCCCATACGCTCAAATCCCGCCGGGTGAGCTCGAAGACGACTTCGGCGGATTCCCCTGGGGCGAGGGACACCTTCTCGAAGCCGCGCAACTGCTTCGGGGGGCTGTTGGGTATGCCGAGATACAGCTGCGCTATCTCTGCGCCGGCGAGCGAGCCAGAGTTGGTGATGGTCGCGTTTACCGTGGCTACGGTTTCCCAAATACTCTCGTCGCTGCTCAGGATGGGGACGCCTCGGAGTTCGGGGTGCACTGCTAGCACTTCGATCGAGAGTGACGAGTAGTTGAAGGTGGTGTAGCTCAGCCCGTAGCCGAACTCGTAGCGGGGGGTGATGTCCTGCTCGTCGAAGTGGCGGTAGTCGATGTACACGCCTTCGGTGAAGTCGCACTGAGGGTCGGTCGTGTTCGACGGGCCGCGGCCGCAAGGAGCGTAGACGGCATAATCGCTCTCGTTCTTGGCTAGGGTATAGGGGAGCTTACCAGAGAACCCCGCCTCGCCGTAGATAAGCCTGACTAGGGCCTCGCCGCTGTCTTGTCCCGGCAGGTGGGCGATGACGGCCGCGGTAATATTGTCGTGGTCGATCCATTGGTCCACTAGGCGAACCCCCGCTGCGTGGATGACGACGATGGTATTCGCGCACTTCGACGCGACGTTGAGGACGAGCCCGTCGCTGAAATCGTCGTGGAGCCCTTCCCTCTCCCAGCCTTCCGTAGCCATGGCGTTTATGAAGACTAAACACGCGTCTGAGGCTCCGTTGACGTCGGGGTTAGGCGAAATCAAGTCCCAATTAATCCAAGTCCCGTCCGCTCTCGCCCTCCGCTGGATGGCGCTCAACGGCTACTTCGACGTTAGCAAAGTGACAGGTAATCGATGACATAGAAACAGCATACATCGTCGATGTAGGATGGGCCGTTGGCGCCGGCTCTGCCACCGGTGATGATCGTCCCTCCCCTAGCCGCCTGGTCAAAATGTTGCTCCGAACCCAGCACGGCCTGGCCCATCTCCCGAGAAGAGGTGAACCCCAACTGGAACAGGTTGTCCGTATTCTTAGTCTCCGGGATCGTAGCGTCGTATCCGTATACCGAAAGCATGGTCGGTTTCTCTCGGAAGGGCAACGCGCCGCTGTTCTTGACCAGGACGTGCCCGGCTATCGCCCCTTCTAGTATCACCGGTTGAGATTCGGGGATGCGCGCATCGACCTGTTCGTGCGGTGAGGTGAGGTTCTTTATCCCGATGCCCGGGATGGCGAAGTCGGTGTCGTTCTGGCCAAGAAGATACCACGCCGCCAGGATTCTGGTTCAGTTGAGCACAGTGACCAACTAGTGTGCGGCTCGCGACGGCAGCCTTACCTTGTTGCCATATCCGTGACCCTGTCCTCGCCGATGGACCCGTTGACGACAGCTTCAGTTAGATTGTCTCCCCAAAACCCGGCTCTAGGCATAACCATATCCAGTCCGGCATTGGCGCTCTCGAGATTGTGCTGAGCATCCCAGTCGAGGAGCACGAATCCCTCAAAGGCAAGCTCGGTTTTGAGAACGCCATTCATGAGCTTGCTGTTCTCGCAAGCGTACGTGTTGTTGATCCGGTTATAGGAACACATGACTGAGGCCACACCTGCCCTCACGCTATCCATGAAGGGCCATAGATAGAACTCGTGGAGGGTCTTGTCGTCAACGTTAGCCGAGACTGCTTCCACCCCAAAGTAGCGCCGCCTATATGCTTCCTGCTCGTTGGCGATGAAATGCTACATGGAGTTAGCGAACGTGCGGAACTCGATATGGCAACCGTCCGCATGATCTCACCTTGATGTTCGCGATGACCCCAGCGTCCTGGTGGCCGACAACAGTCACGGCGTTCAGCTGGCCGGACAGATAGGGGTCAACCGAGAACCCCTCCCAGTTTCGGCCGCCCAGGGGCGACCTTCCGAGAGGGCCGGCGTTGGGGCCCAGCACGACATTGACTACCAACACGTGAGCCCACCGGCCCCGAGACATCACGAAGCGCGTCGCCCCTACTTACCGCCCTTGGCCTTGAATTCCTTGCCTATGTAGTAGGCTCTCTCGTACGTCAGGCTCTTGTCCCAGGCGGCGCCGACGTGGAGCGCCGACGGGTACGAGTTGACGAGGTCGGTGGCCCGCACGCCGTTGCCGGCGTCGTGCAGGCACATGCCGGGCCACTGCAGGCGCGGCACGGTGCCGGTGTTTCCGGCGCACACGTTGTGGCTGACGGCGAAGCCGCGCGTGACGTTGACCCGCTCGTCGAGCGTCATCTGGCCGACGAGGTCGCGGGCGCTCGCGTACGCATCCGCCCATACGCCCGCGCCCCTGCCCGGTGCTGTAGGTAGAGCGACGTCCGACGTCAGCGACTGGAGGCGGGGACCCGCTCGAGGCGAGAGTCGGCCGAGGCTAGGACGGCAAGGGAAACTTACGCGACGGGAAGACGGCCGGCGACTGGGCGTAGCCCGAGCTAGCAGACGCCAGCACCGGCGCGAGGAGAGCCGTTACTAGCGGAGACAACATGGTGGCTATGGAAGGGAGACTCTGGGCGAGTGTTGGCGGATCTGTGAGTCCGGCCACCTCTTTTCCCAGGAGCGGAGGTTCTGGCTTTATATACTACGCATGGAGATGGAGATGGAGATGATGTCTCCGCGGCACAGAAGCCCCCGAGACTGGGAACAGCCGTTGGGAGCAGCCGTTGGGAGCAGCCGTTGGAGGGATGCAGAGAGGACAACCCCACCAGATGCCGCCGGCTACCGTATTACCGTATTAAATACGAGCTTGACCTTGCTGGGCGCGTTTAAAACTCGGTCGAATTTTCCTTGGTGGCATGACAATGAATGAATCCAGGGTTCGAAGCAGCTCCCCCTCTATTGGCGTGCCATTAGTTTGGGTTGGGCACGGAGTAGGCGTCGTCGGCACGCGTTGATGCGCCATGCCGGCAATGGGCAGGGGGACGAGAGGTATCTAGGGAGGGACGGGACGCTGTTAATACTCACCGTTCTCGGCGATGGGAGACGAAGCTATGCTATCAATACCAGCAAGGCGAGTTCACGCTTGTGACTCCGAAACAGTCGCGCTCCATAGGTTGGTTAACAGAAGCTGTTGTCGTCGTGGCGCGCCAGAGCGCGATCGCTTCCTTTCCCAGACCCTTTCCTGCTTTGGGCTCACCGCCTCTGCCAAGCCGCTAATGTGATCTCGGCAATCAGGCCACCGACAGATCCGATAGGTGAGGCACCCATGCGAATTCTTCTTCGTCCCCGAACTCGTACCGATATGGGTAGGTAGGTATTTGGAATTGCTGTATTGTCACGAGTCGGCATGCTGTCGCTTTCCCATCGCGGGCCGTATTTAGATTTAGATGTACCTACTCATAGGTATACCTACCTAGACTATCAAATCCGAGCTACCTAATCTAACCGGACGGGAAGAAGGCGGAAGAGAATGTGCCAGCGAGCATAGCCTCTGCCCTATGAAACGAACGTCGGCTCAGTTTCGGACGTACTCCTCGGCCTCCAGCAAACGGTCCTGGCAGTTGGCGGCCGCGGTGACGGGGTTGCACCGCGCTGCTCTGCCGCGCTCGAACCGGACGGCGTAGTCGACATGCCAGCGGCTCGTCATACCGTAGGCCGGGAAGTCGGTGCTGACGATCTGCGCCCCGCTAGCGAGCGCCGAGTCGCGCATGCCCGTCGTGTCGTTGCTGAGGATCGTCGACATAGGCTCGTCCGAGCGCGTGCGCACCCAGTAGCCCGCGCGCACCTGCTCCTGGATGTTGGCCAGGTTCTCGGCGCCGCGCGGGTCGTTGAGCTTCTGGAACGCGCAGTCGGCGTTCCCGGGCGCCGAGTTGGTGAAGAGGACGCGGCCCTCGAGGTTAGGCCGCTGCGCGGTGTACACCTCGCGGATCGCGCCCGGGGAGTTGTCCATCAGGAAGAGCACGCGGCCCCGCGCTGACTCGAGGTCGGGCCACCCGTAGGCCAAGACCGACTGCTCCAGTGTCAAGTTGCCGCGTCGGATGTCGTCTGGCGTGACAAGCTTCGACGGCGGGAAGACGGAGCGGATCTCAGCGTCGAAGCCGTCGAGCAGCTCGCTGTCGTCCCACGGAATCGGGGGCACCCCGCCACCGGTCCCGGTCTCGGCTGTCTTGAACTCGATCATGAACGGGATCGGCACGTGCCCCGGGTGCGCGTCGGACCAGGTTTTCACCACGGTAATGCACTCGATGAACGTGTAGCAGGTCTGCCAGACGTCGGCGTCTGCGATGTGCAAGACCTTGATGCCGGGCTTGTTCATGACGTCTTGCGGAGGTAGCTCGGTGCCCGACTCGCGGATCACATATGGAGTCGCATACCAGCCTCCCTCGGGATCGGCATAGACGTCGATCTCGAAGCTACGTACGGATTGGTATGCCGCTTGGATGTCGAGTGCGGGGTGCGAGTACGCGAGGTTGATGATGTTCGACAGCAGTTGGGATTGCACCTCACGCGCTTCTAACGGAACCTCGAGGTGATAGGAATTGTGAGTGCCGATGACCTAGCAGTGGCCGGATTAGTTATCCATGCGAATACCAACTTGTCGATGATCCTCCTCCCAACGGCGGGGATAGACGAGAGGCAACCTGAAGATAGTCTAGTAAAATATAAAGCGTCATTTATACCTGAACTTGGTTCATCCGAGTAGCACCCGTCCACTTGAGACCGTTCTTGGTGTAGCCGCAGCTCGATACAGCCGCAATGCATCCCGTTGAACCTGCGCCGTTTGTTAGCAGTCTATACAAACTGGGCGCTCCTATCATACTCACAGCACGCTGCGACGGCACGCAGGAGAGTCGCTTTTTGGAACTGGTGGCACATATGGGTCAGCATCCTTCTTGTACCTACGTCCATCTATAGGACCATGCATACCAACATCTTGACACAGACCGGGGAGCGATCACGTTACGAGACGCGACACAACACGCGATGCACTAGACAACCCTAGAGATTGAAGGTGTCGCAGAACGAACTCAGACTTATTATTTCCAATTCGCCTGCAGTGAAGAACTCATTTTATATATCCACAATCCTTCATCCTGCCGCAGCGTTATCAGTCGCACCCCCCAGCCTGCTTGGCGAAGTCTGCGCCGTTGGCTCGCTGAACAGCCGCGACCATGCGGTGGGGCAGCCTTAGAGTGCCACTAGTGTCGGGCCTGAAGGAAGCGAAGCATATAGGGGACATTGCCCACGTGGCGTGAGAGATGTCCCGGCGCTCATTTTGCCAGCATGGCCGAGCATCCCACACACTCGGACGGCCGTGGAGGTGGCAAGGTGTGGTCGGACGATGGGAACTCTGCCGGCGTAGCCACGGGGACATTCGGAGCTTCCATTCTGCGTATCGGCCATCGGCGCATGCGCCTCCTCTCAGCAATGCTATTATGGTCAGGGGTTGCCGGGCCTAGATATACCTAGATGGAGGACGGACCCGCCCCCGGACGGCACGTCCCGCCTCCCCTTTGTGTTGGTGGGATGTAATACATTGGATACAGCCCCGACGGTCTACATACTCTGATGACCCATCATCTAATCTCTTAGTTCTACCGTGGTAATTCGGCGCGCCTAGGCTGTCGCGGTGGTGCAAAGTAAGTCCACAGCATACGGCGGAACAAGGAGCAGAGCAGCCTGGAAAGCAAACTGTGACCTGTGCGTGTGCGTGTGTGAGCAATACTATCGGTAAGGACTGGACTGTTGATTTGAGAGCTAAACTATTGGTAAGGACAGGACTACTTCATGTGCCAGCATGGTACCGGTAAGGACAGGTGTCACGTAGAGAGCCACCTATACCTAGCTCTCTACTCCTTCCTCGTTAGCTAGTCAGTCAATTCAACCTCTTCATCCCAGCTTCCATTGCTCCCACAGCAGAGCAAACCTCAGCCCCATACGTAGCTCTCCCGATCTACCTACGTAACAACAGGACTTTGCGTCAAGGTAAGGGGAAAAAAAGGGCGGCAGGCAGGAAAGGACCAAAGCTTCAAGACAACTGAGGGTCAGGGCTCGAATTTGTGTGAAACGGAGCGGAACAGGGAACCGTCGACGGAATCCAGACCTAGGGGTCCTAGCGGTGACTGCTTATCGTACCTCACGGAACCTCGCTAGCGAGTTCTTGGGCCTTTGCGGTGTTCTCGTAGGGCATCCTGTCTGAGACATGGCGATGGTATGACGGGAAGTTTCACCTCCGCGATGGGAATCTGGACGGTACGGGCTGAGCTGTGCGGCATGTCGGCATATCTGAGAGGCTTGACCATCAACTTGCCGGGCTTGTGGCTGATCCTGCCCTCGGAGGGCGAACGGACGACTTCGAAATCAATCAACCATCGCGATGCGAACGCCCTTGTAGTCACCATACAGCTCCATGAAGTCGAACTTCCACGCGGCGTGGTTCTTGGCCCTCTAGATCTCGTCCGGCGCCATGCCTTCCGTGTCGACCGTCAAGAACTCGATCCAGGCCACGCCAACCACCATGTTGTGATGGAGGAGGGAGAATCGAGGGCCGTCGTGGGGGATTTGGCCCGCCGATGCCCATATACCTTCCCCTCGTCCCGGACTGCATTGGTAGTCGTGATTGCTCTCCCCCCCTCTCTCTAGGTACTATCCGACGCTCAGCAGGCGCGCGACGCACACGGCAAGTCAAGATGGGGGACTACCCTTACTGGCATTACAGCCACGATGCGCCGCAGGGCTTGCCCGAGTACGAGCAGCTTGTCTCGTTAATTGGCTTTTCGCACAGAAGCCCGGCGACGCGCAATGGCGCTGACTCCGGCCAAGGTGCGCATGCGGCACGGCACAGCTGAGGGGGATCAAACAGCGCATTGTCGACTTACGCACGGAGTCGCATATCTACATCTGGGAAAAAACGATTCAACCCTGATCGAAAGGTACGTACTCATTCGTCGTTACCTCCTCCTGCCTTTACGAAGGGGCCGTAACTGCCTACCTGCCTTTAATTTGCTTGCTACTGCCTTCGATTAACACCTGCCTTTAATTTGCCACTGCCTTCCATTTACGCCTGCCTTCAATTGCAACTGCCTTCCATTTACTCCTACCTTCGACACTGCCTGCCTTGCACGAAAGGACGACGACAGAGTAACCCTTAATAGTTGAATATATCGATTACTACAGCTGTGGCACCTAAGGCATCCAGGCATCAAGAATGGAACCCTGCGATTGGTCAGATTGGGGAAAAACGCACAACTGTCAACTGACCTTAAAATGCTGTATTCAAGCTGTTTTCGAGTAGCTAGCTTAATTCCTTCAATTCAACAACAATAGGTTCAGCTTTCGACACGTCTTGTACGCCTTACAATTGAGGCAGAGAGGCCCTGAAAGTGAAACCGCCAACACGCACATAGACACCTCCTTTTATTGGGGCATAAGTCTATATACGTACATTAAAACTAGGGCATTCCACCCAAAATGGATATTTTCCCAGATGTAGATGTGCGACTCCGTACTTAAGCTGTAATTCGGATATCGATGTTTACTGTTGGAAACCAATAAGAGGAGAGAATTGAAGCCCGTGCCCGAGAGCTTCCTGCCAGGGCCAGGGGGATGCTCGTCACCGCCAAGCACTTGTCCTTTGTACCTGGTATGTTGGAGGCACTATGACTGACTATGAAGACAAAACGCTACAGAAGAGCTGCTATCGTGAACTTTTCGGATTAGCGACGCAAGGATAAGGGCAAAGGAAGGGATGTCGTATAAATCGAATGCGACTCTACTATCGGGCAATTCTAGGGTGTCTATCTTGTTCGCCTCGCCAGCCTCTGCATCGAAATAAAGCTCTGTCGGCGGAGCAGCACGTGTCGCAGAGGCATCCATCAAGTCGTAATCTTGTCTACACCGAAAATTCGGAAGGGGGTTTAAGAGTCGATGGGGCAAGGGGGCGAATGTGAAGGTGCCGAGGGTCCCCGCGCATCGTCCGTTTATCTCGGGCTTGGGAATTTCGAAGTAGATTGTCTTTTCTATCACAGAAGTGAGGGTATCGAAGCTATGTACGCCGCCAACACGCTCGCAACAAAGCGTTCGGGTCATCTCGGACCGTTTCGAGCAAATTCCGTCTCATTACGCATAGACAACTATCTACTATCAACCCCTCCACGCGACGGGATACAGCGACCTGTTCGTTTCCTTGGATCATCAAGTATATTACGTCCTAATCGTAGGCGCAGGCCGAGTCGTCCGTCTCCCGCCTAGACATAAGTGGCACTTGACCCGCCCCCACGCTTGCGAAGTGCGAAGCTTAGGCCGACGATAGCTATGCCGAAGACGAAGGCTAGGTACTCGAAGACGTAGTCGGCCTGCACCCGTTGGCAGCGGCTCATCACATCATTTTCGGTTCCGATGCCAGGGCAGACGAGGTCGCCAGCAACGTCTTGGCAACCTCCGGTCAGGAGCTTGTTGGTCGCTCGCTCGTAACGGGGCCAGGCATCCCAGCTTGTACAGCTCGATACCGGCCTCAGCGCGATCGTCAGAGCCTACCGCGTCACAGGTGTCAGCTGGTCAACTCTCTCCCACTTATATATGCCACACGGCGCGACCGGAGTTTCGACTTACGATGCCACCGGCTAGGTAGAGCGCCGAGGCGAGGCCGTCTGCTCCCAACACGACGGTCGCAGGTATCTTGTCGATGAAAAGGCCAGCGAGGCCGACGAGCGAGACTAGTATACCAAAAGCCCCGCAGAAGCTACCGAATGAGGTCTCGGATGGGGGTGCGCCGACGACTTGCTGCTTCGCAAGGGTCACGGAGAGGCCTAGGACGACGGCGCCAAACAGGAGCTACTAGTTGATGAGTATCACGGCCAACCGCTATCGAGAGTTAGAGAGATCCCGCGCGCGACTTACCAGGAATGCTCGGACAGCGAGCGCCGCAATCTTCAACATCCTGCGCGAGTAGGAGTGGTAAGGAGGTATTATCGACAGTCGAGTTATGGGACAGGAGTGGGCCGATTGGGGCGACAACTACCGGACGGCTCGTATTTCAGTATGGCTTTGGTCTTCGAAGTGAGCAAGATCGAGATTTTCGGAAGAGAGACGAATCGAGAGACGCGCGACGGTCCTCCGAAGGATTATATATACAGCGGGGAGATGGTTCGCAGGCATTTTAAGGCAAAACTAGGCAGACAGTTATTCCTTGGTATTAAGCGAGCTATATTGGGCAGTATCTGTCGAATATCGCAGTTCTTCTTCAGCGTCACGCCAACCGACTCTAGGAATGGACAGGCTTCCCATCACTGTGCGGCACAGTCACTAAGAATCAGACAAGCCGCAGGACCCATCATGCTTGAGGTAGGGGGAGGATCGGTTGCCTAATGGCACCCTCTCTTAGCAATCAGCCGTCGCCACAGGCATGGCGCATCTACACAGAGGCTTATACACGCTTGGCGAAGGATTTTGGGGTGGCATATAACCCTACCACGGTTCCGTGAATAGAACTGTGGTGCGGGGATTCCATGATCAAGGGAAGTCAATCATCTGTCTGAATTCCACTCTATACGTACTACTATACACTCGACACCAATTAACGAGCATCGCTATTATTGAGTAACACGAACGGGGCTGAGTGCGGCCATCCTAAGCAGAACACACCTAGCTAGGCCGTCTGCCGATGCTCTACCCATCACCCCGGAAAGTCTTTAACGGGCGACAAGACTTCGAAACGACTGGCTCCGGCCAGGAAGGCTTCTGATTCGGCTTAGCCCCTTGTGTGCCCATATTTCGACGGTCTCTCAACCCCGGTCCGGACGACTGGGTGCCACTCAAATTTCCTCCCACATCGACAGACCCCTGCCTCAACCCCCGTGAGTCACAAGGCACCTCCAATCGAGAGGGGCCGACACCGAAAACGTCCGTCGATCGGCTGCTAGCTAGGCGCGAAGCTCGCGAAACCCGGCATGTTGTTGCCGATGTGGCGTTGTAGGGCACGGCTGGGGGACAAGGGAGAAAGACGACAAGACTGCGAGAGGCGCAGGCGACGCGGGGAGAAGGAGAAGAAGAACAATGGCACGAACCAGGTCATTTTTAGCCGCTTCGATCCCATCTATAATAATACCTTGTGATTCCCTTCCCTGTCTCAATTCGTTTCGGTTCCGCCGCAGATCGGTTTAACACACACCGAACCTCGTCGCACCTATACGAACCTAACCCGACCGACCAGTTTCCTTTATATCGCTTCCCAGCGCTCACCCTCCCGTTCCATCGCATGGCAATATACGGCATCACCACATCCGCCTGGCGCCGCCCTCCCCCCCCGAGGCCGCCGCCGCAGCAGCAGCACCGCCCGAGCTGTCCGTGAGCCAGCCGAGGATGCTCTGCTCGATGGCCGCGACGCCGTGCGCGTGCCGCAGCGCGTGCTGCTTTGCGGCGCGGCCCGCCGCCGCCGCTGCCGGCCCTTTGCCGGCGGCGCGGCACCAGATCGTCTCGTCGAGCTCCGACAGCACCATGGCGTACAGCAGCGAGACGTGGGCCTGGCGGCGCTCGTCGTCGGCGACGGCGCGCGCCGCGGACCGGTCCGTCTCGCGCGTCACGAACTCGGGCCACACGAGCGCGACGACGTGGGCCAGCGCCTCGCGCAGGCCGCGCGCGACGTAGCGGTCGCGGTGGGCGCGGTGCTGCGCCTCGGCCGCCGCGCCCGCCCCGGCCCCGCCCCCGCCGCGCCGGCAGACGACGCACTCGTCCGCCAGCGCGAGCCGCAGGCTCGCCCGTATCGTCTTCCAGCGGCACTCGAGGCAGCTCGCGGGGTCGGCCGCGCCCTCGGCCACCGTCAGCGGGAAGCGGTCGCGCACCGGCCCGCCGCCGCCGCCGACGGGCACGGCCGCCGGCGCGATCGCGTGCCCGCACACCCGGTACCGCAGCCGGTAGCCGCACGCCGGGCAGCTCAGGTGGTCCGACGCCGGCGCCGGCGCGGCGCACGTCCGCCGCGATATTAGCAGCTTCGCGATGCACCGGTCCCCGAACACGTGCCCGCACGGCAGCGCCACCGTCCGCTCCAGCCCGTGCCGCACGTACGTCGGCAGGTGTTGGTGTGTCTCGAGGTGCGAGGCAGCTGGTGCCCCCGGGGGCGGCTCGCGGTGCGCCGCGGCGGCCAGCGCCCGCGCGCTCTGCGAGATGTCCAGCCTGTTCTCTGTGCATATCGCGCACACAACCTCGAGCGCCGTGCCGTCGGCGCTCGCATCGACGTCGTCCTGCGCGTCGATGGCGTGCTGTATGTAGGGTAGGTAGTTGCTCGTCAGCGTCTGCGGCCTCGCCATGGTCCTTCTCTATCTCGATCCGTTTCTTCGAATTGTGTTCTCTTCTGTCGCATTCGGTGCTATCGTCGCAGCTCGCGGGTAGGCTTTCTTATGCGTGTGCGGGCCGGCCGGAAATCGTGGGTTAGGTAGGAGAGAAGACGCGCCTAACCGTTCGGATTTGTATCGCTAAGGCTGTTGTGCTCGAGCGACATAAGGACTTTTTGCGCGAAGACGGTGTCTAAGAACAGCAGCACAAAGAGGCCCTTCTTTCTCTCCTTCTTTTTTCTCCAACTTCGAGGTCCGTTGCACAAGCGTTGCGGACAATGCCCCCCTCGGATCGGACCCCGGACAATGCAGTGTGCGTTAGTTGCGAGGCCTGAATGTGTTACCGGGCTACGACTCTCGACCACCATGGATAAAGGAGCCCGAATGAAAACTCGCAGTGTGGTAGTCGACCAATCATGCTATGTTCCCCCAATGGCCATCCACAGGGAGCCACGTTGAATGACAATATTACGGGCGTCGAGATGGTGGTGGGACAGAGCGTGGGAGGCGAGGACAAAGAAGAATACCGGAGTGAAGAAGGGTTTGCT
Organism: Durotheca rogersii; assembly: GCF_024521655.1. NCBI lineage: Eukaryota > Fungi > Ascomycota > Sordariomycetes > Xylariales > Xylariaceae > Durotheca > Durotheca rogersii. Next base: position 94,688 of record NW_026251287.1, on the reverse strand, counting down.
TGCAGGTTTTTTTTTTTTTTTTAATTTTCAGAGAGGCCAGGTACGGTACGGACATGGACGTTGACCGGACTATTAGACGCGCCTTTATGGTTCGAGACGGCCGTAGAAACAAAGACGCGGGAACCACAAACAGGGACAATGTTTCCTGTCAGTACATCGGCGCGATACGGACACACGCATATGCACCGAGGCAACGGACCCGGCACAGATCACGCGAAGAAGGACCTCATACGGACGCTTCGAAAATGGTTGTTTGCTATTTTGTAGAGTTGTGAGTAACTAACTTCCCCTCTCGCGAAGGCGAGCGAGGCGCGAACCCGGCCCGGCCCAGTAGTCCTCCGTGCACCACCATCTATCTCCATCATCACGTTCGTCGGGGTAGCACGAGACGAGGGAGAACACGAGAAGTGCCCAGACGCGCAACCCTCCACGCCAGAAGCGAGGGCGCCTGTCTCGCCGTGCAGTTTCATCATCCCTCGTCTCAGGGGCAACGAGCGACTTGCTGCTGCTGCTGCTGCTGCTGTCGCCGCCTCTTTAGAATCCCTGCTTCGCGACCTGGGCCTTGGCCGCGGCAATAGTCTGCGTCGCATTCGGGTCGACGAAGCCGCAGCCGAGCTTCCCGTTCTGCAGCGACGCGGCCTCGGCCGAGCACACGCCGAGCCCGTTCGACTGGACCTGGGCGCAGCACGCCGAAGAGCAGTCCTGCACGTCGTCGCCCGGGAGCGGGCACTAACGTTAGCGCGGGCTCGTCGCAGCCGTGCGGATCATCCGAGAGGGAAAGCGGGGGATGGAGCGGGGCGGCGGAGAGATGAAGAAGACGTCGCTACTTACGGCGTCGGAGACGCAGCCGCCGGTGATGAACTGCTGGCCGTTGCCCTGGCCGACGTTCCGGGCGCCGGCGTTGTTCGGCGTGAGCTGGGCGAGGGCCGTGGCGGCGACTAGATGTGGGTGGCAATGCGCGTCAGCACAACGAAGCGCGATCACAGAGGGGAAAGGGGGCCAGGTCGGCAGGCTGGTGCGAGTCGTCGCCGGCCGGCCGGACAGATAAACGTACAAGCCAAGAGAGCAGCGGCGCTGATGCGAACCATTTTGGGATGGGACGAGGGCGGAGTGGCGAGGTAATGTGGTTATATATACACGGAAACGAGCGACGCCAGGTCGTGCGAGCGGATATTTTATGCAGGAAGAATGGGCCGAAGGAACTTGAGTAGTTTTGCGTGACCAAGAACAATCATCGCCGTCTCCGGGAGGATCGCGGCGGTATTTGTACGCGTGCGCTCTTCGCAGAGATACCTACCTAATATACCATCCATCCCTCTCTCCCTACCTATATCAGAGCGCCGGTAGTCGACACGCATCTCTCCCGCGCGGATCCGCACCGCACCCCCGCGACGATGAAACGCCGCACACGCAACGATGGCGCGAGACGCGCCTGCGTCGTCGTCGTCGTCGTCGTCGTCGACGACGGCCCCCCCGCCCCTCCCCTCCCTAAGCCTACGTACGCCCAGACGGGCCGTGCGATCGGCGCCCCTCCCCCCCCCTCCCCCCCTTCGCTGCCGCCGGCGCCCGGGAGATCTGCGACGGCCAGCGTCGCGTTTCACATCTGTCCCAGCAGCCGACGCTGCGCCAGGCAATGCCTCTCGACCGCCCGCGACCGCGCGGTCAGCCGCGAGCGAGCGAGCGATGCCGCGTGTGTCGCCCACACGCGCGTACGCAGCTAGGTAGGTAGGTACGTAGCCAGGCCCATCAGCCATGCCGAACTACGCGGCGATCTGGATCGCGGCGGCAGTTGCCGACGCGTGCGCGCGCCCTGCGCCCCCTTGCATCCCCTGTCCTCGTATTCTGGCTGCGACGAGCCGGCTAATGGGGGTAGTTGGAGGGGGAGAGATGGGACGGTCGAACTTGTGGGATCGCCGGGGCCGACAGGTCTGTGTGGTGGTAGGTTGGCTAGGTATTTATTTATCCCCTATCCCCCAGCCAGCGTAGCCCCGAGCAGCCAGCTACCGCCTAGCGCTTAGGCACTCGCTAGGGCGACGTCGGCGACAGTGCACGATGGGCAAAGGACGCGGCTGGGAGACCCGCCGGGAGCGGCCACGACAAGGCCTCCCTCGCCTCGCCTCATCCCGTCTCGTCTCGATGCTCTCCTATCCCCGCCGTCTACAACGCCAACGTAAGCACTCATAGACTGCATGCCTTTGAAGGCAACAGCACCCACGCGGGAGGTATCGCACGTCGGCAGGCCGTATATTTACTGATCGCGAGTGGACCGAGACGGCATTCTGGGACGACTGGGCCGTTGTGCAGAGGCGAGCCCAACCCTCGACGTCATAGTTGGAGCTGCGACGGAGGTACCCGTCTCGTAGCCTAAGGCGTACCCGTTGTATGGAGGGCCTCATATCTGCCGCGGGCTGGCCTACGCGATGCCTACCTCCGAACTGACGACGCTGACGCCGGACACCCGCAACGCACGCGTCGAGGCCCGCAGAGGGAACGGTATCGCGGCTGGCAGCTACTGCTCCCGGCAAGACACCACGGGGGAGGTTCCCAAAAACGTAGAGATCACTACTGTTGTTCGTGAACAAGTACTAGTGGGATGCCGACGGCTCACACCTTTGCGTGGGCAAACATCTAGGGGATGGATGTGCCGTCGAGATTCGGTACATAGAGAGGATTTCCCACAGACGGGGTTGTCACATGTATTAGGAGGTGGTGCACAAGCGATGTGGACAAGCAAGTTCAGACTTCTGCGCCGTGTCTCGGCACATCGCAGAGCCAAAGGCGCGCCGCACGTCGTTTATGGGCTGGGATGGTCAGCGAAGCAGATTGCAAGATGGGGGTGTTGACTCGGTAGGTAGGTAGGGTAGCACAGCTACACCTTCGAGACAGGTCGATTAGGCGCATACGGGGTTTAATTCAACAAATTTACCCCCCAGGCTGCTACGATTGGCGCAGTCATCGCGGCCCCTCCCAAAATACGCCCCCTCCCCCTCCAAAAATAACAATATCTAGTGGATGCTGGGATGACCCCGGGATTCTCGGCGCCGGCGCCACCAGCCTAGGCCTGGGGGACGCAGATAGTGCCGCCCACGGCGAGCTTATCGCAGTCGACGCCGGCGTTCTCACGCAGCAGCGCGTCGAGCGGGATGCCGTGGTCGTCGGCGATGGCCCAGCAGCTGTCGCCGGGGCGGATGTGGTGGGGGGTGGAGTGCTCGCCGCAGGCGGGCGGGGCGGGCGGCATGGCGGCGCTGCTGATGAACCAGAAGACGAGCAGCAGGAAGAGCCCGACGAGCAGGAACCAGTTGAGCAGGGGCATCATGTCGTGGCGCCACGAGGCCGGGCGGCCGGGCGGCTCGCCCGACGCCTCGTCGTACGGCGGCGGGGGCGGCGGCGGCGGAGCGCTCCCCGAGACGCGGTGCAGCTGGCCGTACTGGTTCCCTGGCGCGCTCTCCCACATGCTGCCGTCGGCGTCGCGGAAGCTGTAGACCTGCGTGTCGGCGTCGTAGCCGATGCGCTTCATGCCCTCCGGCAGGCGCTCCTCGTCGGTGTCGTACTGCGACCAGCGGCCCATCTTGACGTCACGGTGCGAACGGCGAAAAGCGGATCGCGCGAAGTGGTCGGTTGGTTGGTCGGATCTGCTGCGCGCGCACAGTCAGCCCAGCTGAGTCCAGCTCAGCCGATATGGGGAGCTCGTCTCGATTACTCGTGCCGAAATGCACTTACTAACTTGTCAGTTCTTACCGTAGGTTGGTATTGGCCACACGGTAAGACACGCACGGGTATGTTTCTCGGCTGGGAGGGGGAGTGGGAGGCAGCGCGGGTAAGCTGGGCGAGCGGTTGGGTATGATTTATGTACGAGGTTGTTGGGATGGTGTTAGTCAGACCAGAACACGCGGCGATATGGTGAGACGTTGGGATGGCGTGCGGGAGAAGGAGAGCGAGAGGGCGAGAGAGGGCGAGAGGGGCCGAGGCGGTGGTGTTGTCTAGCAATATTGTGACCGACCGTCCGACCCGTGGGCCAATACGTCAGACAAGTGCTGTTTCTGCCCCAATGCGGAAGCGGCCCCGCCCACGTCGACTACGTAGGTACCCGGTACCTGGCCCTAGCCCCGTGAGAGCGCACGGCCTGGTCACCAGCCACGCGTGTATGAGTATATGTATGTGTGTGCGGTTTGCTGTTGGTGGTACCTGTACACAGCACACATACCTACGTGTACATGTGAGTACCTAGGTGCATACATATTGTGCATACACATATGCAGAGGTATGAATGCATATGCATAACGTAGGTGGGTGTGCCCGGGGCGTATGCACCTATGCCTCATTCACCCCATCGCCGGGCGAATGAGCGCGGCTCAGGATCACACCGGGCACGTCGCACCGCCAGATAACCCGGCCGATCGGGATTTCACCTGCTCGCAAACCTCCCAGTTGCATCGACCCATTGCCGGTACCTAATAATAAGTTGCCTTGGCTGCTGGCTGGCCTACATTCGGTACATTGTGTTAGGTACCTACATCACTTGCCAACCTCCATCGCGGGCGCCTGCGCATGTCGGCACGTAACATCGGCCCAAGCCAGCTGAGCGCTAGAGCACATCCCGACTGCGATCCCCCTTTCCCAGCGCCTTTCCCAGCGCTGCGAGCCGCCCCGACGTGACGTTGCAGCGTTCTATGACCCGGACAATTTATGGAGGGTAAAACAGAAACAAAACCAAAAAAAAAAAAAAAAAAACACGACGCCTGCGTATCATCACCATCCGGCAGGCGAGCAAGGGCCGCTGACATTCGCAGTAGCATCGTAAGTGACGTCGAGAGTTGCCTGTTCTTGTCCCACCGTTGCTTGCCGCGCTGCTTCGGGCGAAGCCGAGCCCGTGCCTTTTCCCCTCTCCCGTTCCCGGCGGAAGAGGAGCTGCCTGCCTGCCTGCCTGCCTGGGTGGAGGAAGGGGTTAGCTACTTAGCGCCCTTCTTGTTCTTCTTCCTGCGGCCGAGGAAACCCCTCATCATGTCCTCGTCCAGCTCGTCCTGGCTCTCGAGCTCCCCGCCCCCGTCCGTCGCCAGCGCCCTCGCCAGCAGCACCGCGAGCACGAACAGCCCCGCCGCCGCCAGCGCCCACGTCCACCCGTCCACCTGCCTCAGTCTGTGCGCGATGGTCTGCCCCCCCCCCCCACCAACAACGGTCAGCTTTGCTCGCTCTTCGCGTCACTCGTGTGCATGAATAGCCAGCCGTAGGAGTAAGTAGTGGCGGTGGTAGATGCGTGCGGGTAGAGGGGGTTCAGCGGCTCGGGAGTGTGCATACATGGCTGTACGCGGCCGCGAGATCGGGCGTCTCCATATTGGCTCGATCTCGTGTGGACGCGAGGGAAGACCGAGAGGGGTCGCCGGCGTTGGCGTCCGACGGATCGAATGAGGCAACGGTCCCTGTCGGGTAGATCTATGTCTATATCTATCTTTATATCGACGTAGATGTGGATGTATAAGATGTCTAGGTATGCGTATGTATATGCGTGTTGGTGTATGCGTAGAGAGTCGGGAATGCGACGAGAATGAGGAGAACGAGAGAGCGAGAGGAAGAAGAGCAAGAGTCAAGAGTCGGAGATAGACAGAACGGGCGCTGTTTAGAGGCTATCTGGACGGCTTGACAAAGGGGATCAGGGTTTGAGTACGGAAGACTTGTTGGTTCTTATCCTCCTTCTGACGTGAGACAAGGGCTCGATTCCCCCGGGGCCCTCGTGACCAAGCTGCTGCTGCGTCTCAAGCCGGCATGGGGTAGCACCTCGCGATACCGGACGGCCCAAACCTGCGATACCAGCCAGCCGCTGCACTCTATAGAGATCCCTTCCATTGCTGTCGAACTTCGGCATCCTCACTAGGCTACACCGAAAAGCCCATGTACACGTGCCCACCCCTGCAAGTATGCATACTGGGATGCAATTGACCCTCGTCTCGTCCATGAATGCAAAGCGCTATTAACTGCACAGCGCGATAACGCCGTCCCTATGCGTGGCGGTGACGGTATTTTACAGATGCAAATGTCCACCCGCAGTGTGTACATGCAGACCCGAATACTACTCCCCGCGCCCCCATTCAAATATTAGGAACATCCCTCCCTCCCCCCACCAATAGCTTATGCTAATCATCATCACCAACCACCACCACCCACACCCTAGCTCCGTGTCGCTCTCTGACTCGGGTTTCGTCTTCGCGTACTGCGCCTGGCATTCCCGTCGTCGTCGTCGTATTCCTCTTCCCCGTACCCGTCTACCGAATCGGGATCGCGCGAGTGTACTCTTCGCAGCCGACCCCTCATCTTCTTCTCGGAAATATCCCGGCCGGGAGTGGACGTGCTGGTCCTCGGAAGAGCTTTTCGCCCGCGAATTTTCGCTTCGTCTTCTGCCGCCAAGAATCGGTGGATCGTGCGGTGGTCTAGGATGCGCTCCTCTTTGTCGTGCTTGCCCTCCTTCTCTGTTTTCGGCCACTGGTAACCGTACAGCTTAGAGTGTCGCTCGCATCGTGGGCACGAACTTCGTGTGTAATACGCATTCGGTTGCACGAATGGGTCGCTACACACCGTGCAATGTATCCAGGCCATGGTAGGCTCAGAAAGTAGCACGGGTGTAAGCGTGTAGTCTCCTGGCGTTCGCGTGCGGGCGGGAGGGACATCATCGTCTTCAATGAGATGGTCGACTGTAGGAATTTCGTCTGTTGGTAGCCTCTCTCGAGAATGAGGACGGCCTCGGCCGGGATGTGATGCTTCGACTACGGGGGAGGGGTCGCTGACCTCGATCGCAGAAGGAATGGTGGGAGCTGGGTCAGCCACGGGGACGTCGGATATGATCGGCGCAGGAAGAGATATGGTGTCCGAGGGGGCTAGTTCATGCAGATGCGCAACGGTTGGTACAGCGGCCTCGTCGTCGGCTTGGGGCATAGGCTCGTCCGGCGGAAATGACACCACCGCGATCGGCTCGTGCGCGCTGGGGCTAGAAGGGGTATACGTGACCTCCGAAATCGAAGACGTATCCGAGTCCTCCCGTTTGAGAGGCGTTCCCGATAGTCCTACCGATTTCGCAGGCGTCGGGCTCGGCGAGTGCAGAAGAGGCACCTCCTTCACATCTTCTTCGGGAGTCGTCACGTCCGTCAGACCTAATTCTACGCTCCCACGCTCCGAAGAGTGCATACTAGCCAAATCATCGGCGCTGCTCGCAGATAGGCTGGGAGGGACAGAGAGAGCCTCAACTTCGCAATGAAGCGTCTTGGGCTTTTTCACCGGGGTAACCGGTGGCGAGTGCAGAGGTTGGATATCGCGCTTCCTCTTTCGGCCCAAGAGGTCCTGAGGTGCCGGAGATCCCACGACAGATCTCTGTTCCGAGTCTACTTTCTTGGATCGAGTCTTCAGGATTCGAGGTCGGATATCGGGGGTGACCGAAGGCGTTCGAGACGCCGAGGCGCAGCTATCGTCGCGTCTCCTGCGGCGAAGAGAGTATCCCTCGGCGATTGTCGCTTCGATGCTCTTCTTCACGGCAACAATACCGTCGGCCGGCGCCCACCCATTGACCAGGTTGTCCTCGCAAGTCTTGCACAAGCACTCACAATTGTCCGTGCCAAAGTAATTTTCTGAATATGTAACCGTAATCTCGTCGCCCGTCTCGATGTCCCGCGCAGCGATAATCTCGATTCCGGCTTGGCCGGTGATCATTAAGCGCGCGTTAGCATCGCAATCGTGGTTGGCGAATCGCGCCGGTCCCATGAATAGACTAGCGCACTTGTTCCTCGCGCTGACGACAATGCTGAAGTCCTTCTTTCTCTTAGAAAGTTCCTTCTCCTCCTTCTCCGTGATCAACACTTGGATACCCGACAGGTACTTGATCGGCTGGCCCTTGCGAATGAACCTGCGCGCGGTCACAGCGGCCTCGTGGGTGACGATCGTGTAGCGATTCGTCGAGCTAACTTCGAAGGGGCATTCGGGAAGGTACATCTGCATGTACCGTCGCAGATGGGCGCGGAAGTTGTCCTTCTCCTTGGGTGTCTTCAGCGCCTGGTAGAACTTGCGTAACCCGTCCGTCGCGAGCAGCTTCGACTCGGCCGTGTCGAGATCCGGGTCGACGATTAGGTGAGCTTGAATGATCTTGGTGATCTCCTCTTCCTTAACGCCTCGGGATGGGTGGTAGGAAGGGCGGTTCTTCGGGATGGTAGTCCAGTAGTAGGCCTAAGGAACACGTCAGCTCTCTCTCGCAGTACGAGGCCAAAGTACTAGAGAACCGAGAGGCCACGGCAACTCACATGATCGACCAGCGCATCAGTCAATATGTCGTCGTAGGACGCCAATTGTGCCAATGTGATCTGCTGCTTCTTCAGAGCAGCAGACGTGTGGGAAGACATGGTTGCGAATGTACGAGCCCAGACGGGCCGGGAAATGAGCGGAAGATACTAGTCTAACGGGTATCGAGTAAAAAGAGAGTCTAATGGGGGGGAATCGGGTTGAGTGGTGTGGAATCGGGGGGGCGTCGTATTTACAGATTCGCCCGCGCAGCCTTCCCAGGGGATGTATCTTGCAATCGACGCATGCGGATGAAGTGGCAGCGAGGCAGTGACACGACTGACTTGTAATGAGGTCTCCGGGCCGGATGCAAGCCAGGTGAAGCCGAAGGTGGTCTCGACCCCTTGCAGTGTCTGCGGATGCACCTATGAACGCCGCTCCCAAAATACGCGATACCACAAGCCGGAAATGGGATTGCACCGGCCAATTTCGCGGTTGGTGATATATACGGGCCGCACGCGAGCCGACGAGGATTGGGATATGGCGGAGAGTTCGAGGGGAGACACAGAGAGAGAGAGGAAGGAGAGGAAGAGTGAGAGCAAGGGGGGAGAAGGAGAAGGAAGAGGAGAAGGGACTAGAGGTCAGCCTTTGACCACGAGAATTCCATTGACTAGGGAAGAGACATAGCGCATCATATTGACTTTCCACTGTACGCAGCCATAGTTACGAGAGTCAGGACAGAGTCAATTCCAAGCTGCTACGACGCCGGCAGGACAGAGAATAAGATTACGAACGAGAATGGCACGTCGCGGCGAGGTAAAATGACCGGCCGCGTGATGGCGCAAAGCGAGGAAGCAAGGAAGGGGGAAAAGCGGGTGGCAGGTCAACCGGACGACCAGCAAGGAGAGCGAGGTACCCTGCCAGGGAGGGCGGGTACCGGGGTACACGGATAAGACCTTGGACAAGGCGACGTGGAGGCCAGGCACGGCCGCGCTGGGCGTACCTGATGTACCTCTGATGCCATCACGGATCCGTCGCTCTCCACCGGAAGGAAGCATTGACGGATCCCATCGAGGAAAGCAGACCCCAGAAAATGCAGAGCTGAGCCACCTGCACCTGCCGCGGCGCAGAGAGATGAGGTGGTGCCTCCGGTGCCTGAACATGGCAGGTGCGCAGCGCCACGTACACAGACACCGAATATAGACGGGCAGATACATCCCGCCCAGGCGCGCAGGTACCTGGGTACTCAGGCACGGGGAGGCGCCTACCTACCTAAGTAACCTACCTAGGTAGGTACCAGAGGCAGGCACGCTTGCAGTATGAGTATGCATGCCGCGCCTTCTGCAGCCACAGACGCAACGAACGCGACCAGGAGGCAGCCAATTGTGCAGCGCGAGTACACAGGCACACAACTCCGGGCGGAGGTACTTGGGCTGCAGAGGGCAATTTTGGTGACATTGCGTGCGTAACACACCGAAAGTGGCTCCCCGAAAGGGCGTCTCTACGAAAATAGCCTGGGGAGCAGCCGCTAAACCCAATCCGGGGTCGGCGGGCGCCGGCGCACCAGCGGCCAATTCGAGGTCCATTGGGTTGGGCAGAGGGTGGCAGAGCCTCGAAATCTCACACCTCGGCCAGAAATAACCGCGAGCACCACTTGTCCTGCCTATATACGTAGAACCTCACCTACCCCCGCCCACGACCACCAACATCTCGCTGCACTGCCTTACACTCGATCAGCACCCTGCCTCAGGGTGTTGGTGCGCGTAACATTCCGCCAGTATGATTCAACTCAAGGTAGGACAAGCAAGCCCTGCACTCCAGCCCCGGAGGTGTTCTTTTCGCCTTGGTCTTTTTTTTTCCTTCTCCGTCCGCCCCCCCGCCCTCGCTCTGTCCGACTCACGCCCTTGCTAACGGGTAGACCGCGGCGGCAGACGATGCTTAATTGCATCGACAACTCGGGCGCCGCCCTAGTAGAGTGCGCGCTCGTCGTCGGCCAGAAGAGGCACGCGACGATTGGTACGTCCGGCCCGCCGCCGCCGCCCCTTCCCCCCCCAGGTAGCCAGCCCCGGTCACTAAAGTGTAGCTCGCTCCCCCCCCCTCTTTTGAGCGCTGCAGGCGACCGCATCGTAGCCATCGTGCAGAAGCAGCGCGGCGCCAGCGACGCCGGCATGGGCGCCGCCGCCGCCGCCAACAAGGTCAAGCGCGGCGACATCCGCCACGCCATCGTCGTCCGCACCCGCAAGCAGGTCCAGCGCCCCGACGGCAGCGTCGTCCGCTTCGGCGACAACGCCTGCGTCCTCGTCAGCAAGGCCGGCGACCCCATCGGCACCCGCGTCAACGGCGTCGTCGGCGCCGAGCTCCGCCGCCGCGGCTGGAGCAAGATCCTCAGCATGGCTCCCGCCCACGCGTAGACTTGTGATCCCCCTCGCCTCGCGCTACCACCCGACCCCCTTTCGTAGCGACGGCCCGATCGCCCGCGGCGACCTTACGATTACCTGCTATGGTTACGCCCGCTATGACGGTTGTTGCGTAGCTGGCCAGCACGGAGGAAAGGCATACCTGGTTGGGCTGCTAGAAGAACTGGCCACTATAGAAGCACAAGAAATGGAGATAAAAGGGCGAAGGAAGCAGGGAGAGCAAGGCGTCAAGGAAAAAAAATTTACGATTCTTAATCACGGCGGGCATGGGCTGACGAGGCATCTTACCACCAGGGAACCCGCAGTTTTATGCACTGTCCCGGGCGCGCATCTAGCTGGCGTTGAGAGAGCGAATCGGCATTCTTGCAAAAATGTTCCCCATACAACTTCGAGAAATCATAGTATCACGACTGAAAATAAAAATAAAAATAAAGCATCACCGCTTCGTGTTAAACCATTCCTTGTCTGTGCATGTGATATAGCCTATTGATAGTTGTGTCTAATGCTACAGGATTGGTCGCGTAGGTACGATATCGGGATAGATACGAGGCCAGACGTCACACCGCTGTGTTGGACCCGAGGTCTATCGGCCATGCTTTTAACTCCGGGAGAAAATGGTCCTGATGGACCTCGACGAGCTACTTCTAAACGCCGATCCCATACATTACCCGCGAAGTGACCCCCAACAACGGTGTCAAAAAGTCCTCTATAAATACCGCCGAAAAAGATGTGATCGATGCTCGACCCACAAGATCATACAGATGCGCTGATCATTGGAAGATGTAACCGCATTCGCAGCATACGTAGAAGAGTTTCTGTCGACGCCGCATTAGATGTCTGTACTACTCCTAACGAGCCACCTCCAGTCGTCCTAAGGACTTACCATGCCAGTTTCGGCGCTACGTTGCTGAGACTGGAAAAAAACGGCTTCTTCATGTCCACATGAGGGACACGTCTTGTTCGACCTCGGGAGCTAGATGCCGAGAAAGCAGAACGTCAGCACCAGGCTCAGCAAGAGGTCATATAATACACGCTCCCTGAGCCGGGTGCTTTGTGCCGGGAAGGATTCCGAAATACGTGTCGATGTGCCAGCGCTGCTCAACTGCCTGCCTGCCTGCCTGCCCGCCCGCTCGCCCGTCGACCTCAGTCCTGTGGAGGGGAGTATAAGGAAGCTCATGGAATTGTTTCAGGTATATTTCGTAGCAAGTTTTCGTATGCCAAGCCAGCAAATTTCGTCATGATTTACAGACGGCGTGCGGGACGACGTCGTCGTCTCTATAGAACATAGATATATCGTCGTCCTCGAGACCATCTTCGAGTGCTTCCGGGGGGTCCCTATCCCCGTACAGAGCAACCTCGAGGGGTAAGTACTGGGCGATGTCGTCCTCGGAGAGACGAGGGAGGGAAACCCCTTCGGGACAGGCGAACTTGTCGACCCATAACCCTTTCGAATGGGCATCCAGGGCGTTCCAATAATTGGTAACTCGGACGTAGTCCAGAGACCTCTGGACCACGAAGTCCGGGTGGTGGGCGATAAAATGGTTGTACTCCTCGACCGACGCAGGATCTTCACACCTCTCACAATGCAGGAGAGTCACTCCACATCTCAGACAGACAGCCAGGCTAACATCGGTGGAGGTTATGGAAGCGATGCGTGGGGGAGGGGAAGGGTTACGAACCGTAGGGTCCGATCCGACGTCCTGGGTGACACCTGCCGTCTCACCAGCCGCGTTGTTCATAACGTTGCGGAAGACGCAGGACGAGGTGGCCTCCTCGGTGTACCGGCACGTACGACAGGTGAACTGGAGCTTGTGGGCGTCCTCGTCTTCCTTGGGATACAGCATGTTGGAACACTCGGAGCAGAAGCGGAAGGTGATCTGCTCGAGATTGTTCTTGGGAGCGTCATCCGCGGTCGCTGAGGCCGGCGAAGACATGTTGTTGCCGGGCTTGCTAGGTAGCCGCAGTGTGTGCAATTAACGGTGCTGGGCTCGTGGGTGAGATGTGAGGGACGGCGGTGCGTCTCGGTAGAGGGGACGCGGTAAGACCAGGGGAATCTCGGCGTCAATTAGCGTAGGATTAGTCTGCTTTCTCAGTTAACTTACTACTCTGGGGTGAGCAGTGCGGATTTCGTGGGACAGGTTCGTTGGAGATGGTGTTGAGATCCGGGTGATGGTGAAAGGAAGAAACAGGTGAGATGGAGACGACATTCGGCGTTGCTGGAAAGAACATGGATAAGGAGTAGCCCGGCCAAGCCGTGGAACTTGTCCCTGGACCAAATACCGACTGGTTAAGTACCTAAAGTATGGACTCACGCGCATGGGCCACCTCACGTACTTCTGCCATGCCTGCGAAATGCACCTGAGGCCTATTTTGTAAGGTACCGAATTTTACCAAACTGTCTTGGGTACCTTAGACACCTCGATGAGTAGGCCTCGGGTACTTAAGGTACCCACCTCTAGGCCTTGGGCACCTCTGCCCAGGTGCTTCACCTGGGTACTTGTACCTCCGGTCTCTACGAATTTGAGGTACTGAAGGTACCTCCACCTGCCTGCAGCTGCTTTGCATTAGATTACATTACGCCTCGAGACAGGCCGAACAAGCACCTCAGCACGTGGATCTGATTGGCGATAGATGAGCTAATTCCAGCTATGCTGAGTTTTATGCAACATTGGATCTCCGGCGATCCCCACAGGTCATTTCGTGACGGACACTCGCTATCGTTGGGCTAGCCCAGCAGTTTTCGGGCACTGTATTCACCTGATTCCCGCACTTCACCTACCCACCTGCCACCCGCCTACCACCAGGCTTATCGACCGCCTCTGCCCGCTGCACAGCCCCGGCGGGACAGTACGCAAGACAGTGTGGACTGCCACCCCGCGTTTCGCTTCCGTCCAACTCCTGTTCTCGTCGGGGTTGCCCCGCTTAACCGACGACATCCTCGTGATCCTTTCCTGGTTGCCTTACCTAAGATCAGGGACTGTACCTGTCTGCCTACCTCATACTGACCTACCTACCCGTCCTCCCTCATCCCGCCCACGTCTGTCTGCCTCAGTGTCTGGTCGCCCCGACCGTCCTATAACCTTCCAAGGGGTACCTTAATACCTCCCCTCTCTTCCTGCATCTCCTTCACCCCCCTTGATCTCTTTCATCGCCATCGTCTTCCTTGTTGTCCCTTGCTGGCGTTCTTGTTGCGCGACCCGCCTTTAGCTATAGCTCGGCAGAAACACAGAAACAAAAAACCCCTACTAGCCAGCTTCCCGAGTTGGCCTCGCAGTATTTTGTGACCCTTCTATTGGCATCGCAGTAGACCGTCGTCTCCAAGCCGGCTCCCTCGCTCCGTCGCAATCTGCGTCTAACGATCTCTGACGCCGGGAGCGCCGGGCGTTCTGTCGAGGCTGTTGTGGTTGTGTTCCGCCCCGGTCGACCCGAGAAAAGAATCTGTAGTGGAAGCAAGCGACGGGGTGCCCCTCGGCAATCTTCTGATTATATAACTTCTATAAGCCGTAATTATAACCAAGATGGTGAGCTTTCTTCCCCAGGTTCGCCGGGCGCGTGTGCCCGTTTGAAACATTGCCGGTACACCGTCCCCAGCGCGGGCTGTCGCTAATGCCAATTCGCTAGGATGACTCGGGACTTCCACCCAACTGGGAGGTGCGCCACAGCAACTCCAAGAACCTCCCATATTACTTCAATGCGATCGACAAGGTATCCCGCTGGGAGCCGCCGTCCGGCACCGACACAGAGAAGCTGAAGAAATACATGGCCGTCCACCATTCGACCTCGTCCCAGACCTCGGTCTCTGCCCGGCCCGAGGGTAAGATCCGCGCTGCCCACCTCCTGGTTAAGCATCGCAACAGCCGGAGACCTGCGAGCTGGCGCGAGAACGAGATCACACGGTCCAAGGAGGAGGCGCTGGATATCATCAAAGGCCACGAGCAGAAGATCAAGAGCGGCTCGATCTCGCTCGGCGAGCTAGCCATGAGTGAGAGCGATTGCAGCTCGGCCCGCAAGAGGGGAGACTTGGGATACTTTGGCAAGGGTGATATGCAAAAGGAGTTTGAGGAGGCTGCCTTTGCATTGCAGCCAGGCCAATTGAGCGGTATAGTGGAAACGGCGAGCGGCCTCCACCTGATTGAGAGGCTAGAATAAGCACTCGTTGGGGGTAGGGTGCAGTTTCATTCCTAGGTACTTATCTAGTTCTTAGGTACCATTTCACCCCTAGCACTAGATCCGGAATGAAATGAAGCGAGCGAGCGCGGCGCGTCGAGATGGCTGCATGTTCTTCAATCTGCATCGTGGAATGATGCGGGTGCCGGAAGAGCTGGTCGGTCCGCCCCGTGCGCATTCTCTAAACACATGCCCGATATTCGGAGCAGTATCTATCGTTGACCTCCTCAGTCTAGGAAGATAAACCGTTCATTGACACCCAAAATACTGCCCATTCGGTTCTGCCGGGCTTATGACCCGTTATATAAACAACCTCCCGTCAATTCGCCCCAAGCGGCCTGGCAATAATCATCGTTTCTCTCGAATACGGTAGCGACCGTAATCATGCGACCCGAACACCCCCAACTTAAACTTCACTCCCCTTTTGATTCTAGTTACTTCAGTTTCTAACGGTATTCGCCGTGCTCATCGCCACGAAACTGACGGTTTCGGCCTCCGTAGGAGATATGAGCTCACAATTTTCGTCTTCATTGTGTCTCTGAACGCAAACTTGATATTTCGACACCTGCGAGTTGTCTTGTGTTTCGGTCTACCCTACAACCTGTACAGCGTTCCATCCGTCATAGAGAGGCATCGATGTCGGGAAGCCTGTGGGCTCGAGGCCAAAGTTCTGGCCATCCGGTCATCCTGAGGTCCTGGCCATGGCCTTGTCGTCAGAACCCCTGGAACTATCTTCTACAGCTTCTCGTAATCTCCCCCTTTCCTCCCTGGGGTATTCCTGAATGGCTGGCCATAATAGTATCAGGGATAACTCGCTTATCGTTTACTCCCTACGTCCATGCAAACCCGCTATGTACGCCAGAAGCGCGTAATAAAGACAGAGGCAGCACGGTGCCCCATGCAACCATGCCGTCTCGAAGATCGAGGCGCCGGGATCCGACTGGTTTTGGTCATCTAGCATGGGCACATCAGCGTGTCCCGGCATGGTGGTCGTCGAGCTCGTACCGTGTTCCTATTATACTGCGTATAGCACACTTGGGGCTCCGCAGAGCCGGCTGAGTTGATATCGGTAGACGGGAGCCAGCTAAGAATCACAACAAATCTCCACGCAGCTCTTCGACAGCTACGCCAGGATACACACGCCGAACATATATGGGCTGATGTGATTTGTATCAATCAGCATGACGCCAAGGGAGAGAGGGCAGCAAGTTGCCGAAATGAAAAATATCTTTGCATCTGCTACCGATGTAGCCATCTGGCTTGGCGAAGCGGACGAGACAACTATAATCAGCACAAAATATCCTCCATATAATGGAGAGAATTAGGTGCGAGCTTGTCTCTACTCGAGAAGAGATCGAGTCTTTATCCTAAGATGGTTCACCTCCCAGATCTTCGTACCCGTCGGCTTGTCTTCGACATGAGAGAGGTGTCACGTAGCAATTGAACCAGCCCTTATATGCCTACATACCCCACAGCGTAAATGTAGGCGTCTACGTTTTACACAACAAGAGGTCTTTCAAAGATCTGCCTCTTTTGGACTTTCTATCGGCACACTCGTAACCAAGCTGGTACCATTACCTAGCTTCCACCGACCGCAGAGACAAAATATACGCACTTTTAGGACTTGCCAATGACGCAACAGCGGAATGGGCAGCCCCAGGCTATTCGATACCAGCTCAGAGCCTGTACGAATCTCTCATCGAATGGGATACCTTCAAACCCAAGTCACTCGGTACAATTTTTCATTGCTGGGCTCCTAATCCTCGAGCCATATCGGGCACAACTGTGTCCTCTCGTCGAGGAGCCACTCGGGAATGGCATGACCCTGGTTATTTACATATTGCCACCACGTGTAGACGCCCTTTACGGCGGCCTTCAGCGCCTCGAGCACGATTGTCTCGATATCAGAACGCTCGGTGTCACTTAGTTCACCCCGACTGTAAGAGTTGAACAGGTCCAAAACCAAACGTATGTCTCTAGCGCTTAGATTAACGCCGATGTTGTCAGAATCATCACCGTCACCAAAGACGGCAATATCAATGTCCCGGGACAGGACGCTGCCTGTCTTGTCGCGGTTCATGTTTTTGACACCTCTCACGGCGCTTCGTAACGTCTGTCCTACACCTTGATGATCCTTAAACGCCGGGACGAGGATGTGTTCGAGCACATGGAGAACCCGGCGGCATGCTTCTTCGTACCGAGGCATGAACCTGTTGTTATACAGGCGGATCGGCGGATCGGAAGCGAAGCCGATGGCGACGACCCAACCGGCGCGAGTTGCGTCCCGCTCTTCGCGGACTGGGTGGGCAACGTCAACGCCGGAGCGGGCCTTGAATGTGCTGCGATAGAACGGCGGGTAGCCCTGGGCGATATGGAGGAGGTCGTCCTTGGACAGGCCGTGGAATCTATTTTGGACGGCGGGGGGGAGAGGAAAGCGGTGAAGACGGCCGAGGATGTACGCATCATCGCCACCATCGGTTTCGTGATAGCGAAAGATGCCCTCCGGCGATCCGCGTGCATATCGAATGTTGGAAGTGCTACCTTTACCGACGTGATGAGGTGCGCTCGCAGAGAAAATGAACGAAACTGCCCTGTCGTCCAGCATGAGGGCCACTATCAGGGCGTTTGAATCGATACCCAGGTACTGTCCCTCGAGCTTTAGGTATCGAGGTCGTTCCTCTACTCGGGGTGCAGTGTGCCACACATACCGAAAAAAGTTGAGAATTTGTGCATTGCTCGAACCGCCGGGTCCCAGAACTCCCGGTGTACCGGCGACCCCAGATCGCCGGAACCATTCGTGGTGTGAAGTGGCAACGGTGAGGCGCTGTTGGCTTGGGAGGTCTTGCCACCTGATCCTCCCGCATACTGCCCTTCGGTAGAGGATTCGGATCACGTACTCGCGCACTAGATTAAAGGCGGGTGCGAGCAGGAGCGGAGACGCGTAGAGCGGAATGGTCACGATGGCAACGACGGCCGCAACCATGCCCCAGTCCATCTTTCTCTGCGGGCCTAGGAGGGCTATGAACTGCCCTTGTTACTAGCATTGGAGTAGCAGCAGTAAGACTGGAAGTTCGATGGCGGTACCAGTTGGGCAGCAATAGGCAGCAGCAGGTAGTACGATAAGGCTGGGACCAGTCTGGGGGCACTACACTGTACTTGAAGCTTTCAGAAGCAGGCGGACTATTTTGCTCCCGATTGGCGTAATCGGAGAATTGATCCGAGGGGCTCAAATGAGATGGACGACACCAACTTTCACCGGGCTGCCAGCTCCTTGACTCGAGTTTTCGGTACGTGGCGAAGTTCCCCAGCCTTTCGGCCTGGAGGCGTCTACATTACTGTCATGCCTATAGACACCTATCGTCGGGACGTCTTCCTTAGTCCCCTAAACCGCTTCACGACGGCGCAGCTCTGCCGCCGTCTCCTCCACCGCCCTAGCCACGATGTCGGCCTGCACGCTGCCGCGAGAGAGGCCGACCTCGATCGGCTGAGAAATCTTCTCGGGCAGTATGTCGAGCTAGATGGCGCCGGCGAGAAGGGACAAACTGCTCTTCACCTGGCTCTTCGCTCAGGGTTTCCCGAGGCAGTTTGGGTACTGCTCGAGGCCGGAGCCTCGCCCGATTCGCCATATCTGCCGCTACCATCCGTGGCT
Organism: Durotheca rogersii; assembly: GCF_024521655.1. Classification (NCBI taxonomy): domain Eukaryota; kingdom Fungi; phylum Ascomycota; class Sordariomycetes; order Xylariales; family Xylariaceae; genus Durotheca; species Durotheca rogersii. Next base: position 76,202 of record NW_026251287.1, on the reverse strand, counting down.
GATCTCTTCTTGATTCTGTTCCGTCTGGCGAAGCTTTTCGGCTACTGTTTGATGCTGATGCGGGTTTCGTCGAAGCTAGGCAGCCTTTATGGCCTTCCTTCTATCCTCCCCCGTTACCCGATCAGGATCCTGTTGGTCGACTTCGCAGCTATGCTGCTGTTCTACGCTTTGTCCCTCGTCACCACAACCAAGGGCCCCTCCATTGCAGAGGCGGCAACGTCATTCAGAGGCAACTCGGAGTCTGCGGTTCTCATGTTACTCGACTCAGGCTTCCGGCCGCAGCATAATGACATGCTGTTACTGTGGATTGATGCTGTGCGGAAGGGACATACCGGAGTGTGCAGCAGGATGGCCAGGATGGGCTGGGACGTGGATATTCCATTTGCGGATCCCGACTCCCCTGAGGATCGGCAACTCGTAACCACGGCCCTTCTTTATGCCTCCGCCGGATCGCACAAAGACCTCGTGCTATTTCTCCTCGGCGCCGGAGCAGACCCAACACTCCTCGACTCATGGGGCAGGTCGTGTCTGTTGCTAGCCGCTATGAGCAAGGAGGATAACGAGCTAAACTCCGCAATCCTAGAAGCCTTACTCAACACCGACGCCACCCGGTACCTTAACGTGGACCACCTTCCGGGCGGCCATGGCTTGACGGCGTGGGCATCCAGGCGGACATGGGGCTGGCCGCTTGGTGTTGTATGCGGAAATATGCGCGTCGATGCTGTCAGGGCCCTTCTCGACGCAGGAGCTGATCCTAACCTGCTGGCCGGGTTCGGGATGACTGCGCTTCACGTTGCCTGCGACAACTATCACAACAGCGACCAAGTAGCGGCCATGGTCAAGATGCTCCTGAAGCACAAAGCAGACGTCAATACTGTCACTTCGAACTCATGGACTGCCGTTGGCCGTGTTTGCAACGCTGGGATCTCGCCTGGAGCTCTTAGCTTGCTGCTGGCAGCAGGTGCTCAGGTCGAGTTTGGGGCCGGCGAGAACACGCCGCTCCAGATTGCCGCACGATACGACGTCTCTGATGGGCGGCTCGTAGAGCTACTGCTTCAACACGGGGCCAATGCTAATGCCATGGGTGGTAAGTTCGGCACTGCGCTCCTGGCAGCGTTAGCTCGGCCGAATTACGAGGGAAACGAGGAGTTGGTGCTCAAGGTGGTGTCCGATCTCCTGGAATGGAGAGCTGATGTCAACGCAGCTCCCAATGGATGTGATCCCCCAATTACGCAGGCGGCCAGAAAAAACATGACCCAAGTCGCAGAATTACTGCTGAAGAAAGGCGCTGTTTTCCCCATGGCCCTGGAGGTCGACGTTCGCGATGGTGATGGTGGTTCAACCTCCAATCACAGCGTCCTCCACGTACCCATCCTCGGCCGCCTCTTCCCCAACCAGGACGATATGTTTCGTCTTCTACTCAAGCATGGGGCGTCCCCAAATGGCTACACCGCTCTCGACGGTGAAGCCGACTGCCGCAAGACTATCCTCGGCTACGCATGCAGCTCCTCCAGAAATGAGTACGTAACGACAGCACGCCTGCTCCTGGAGAGCGGGGCAGACCCGAACGCTCCCGATGTACGGGGAAAGACACCAATGCAGCATGCAGCTCACGCTTTGAGCGTAGAGCATGTGCGAATGTTGTTGGACTACAATGCCGGCCCACCAGCCCAGGAGGGCGTGCATGGTGGATCGCCGTGGTATTCCCTGTGCAAGGATGCCGTGGACGACAAGGCGTGCCTCTGTGGGAGGGACGAACCCTTCAAGTTTCTTGAGATATGCGAACTACTGAAGAGCAAGTGGGCTGTCGACCTGGCCTGGACCCGTGACGAAAGTGGCAAGAACTCTCTTCACTATTTGGCCGGACTCGGCAACGAAACGTACCGGACATCTCCCGCTGCCAAGCTGATAGGCGCATTCCTGAGCCGGTACGGCACGGGCGTCAGTCCCGAGGTCTTCCTCGACGAGGACGGCAACGGGCACACGGCACTGGAGATTGCGTCCGCGACCGGAGACGAGACTGTGATGACTGTACTAGTAGCGCACATCTTCAAAATGCATCTCGATGCCGCTATGGAAGAGGGTGACGAGCACTATCGAGACATTAGAAACCCGGCCTCCTTTGTGTCTAGGAACTCGGACTTCATGCGCAGACTCCTCGCCCATGCCGACCATGAGGGGCGAACAGCACTGCATATTGCGGCGTCTGAGGGCCGCATCCACGCTTGTCGCTTCCTCGCCGTCAACCCATACGCTCTCGAGGCGCCGCGACTCTCTAACTCGGGCCAGTCACCTGCAGACTGCGCGAAGGCGAACGGGCATCACAGGGTCGCCGAGTACTTGTCGACGTTCAAGGGCGCCGAGACCACCGCTGACGACCTCGCGAAGCGAAAGACGATTTTCGCGATGGTGGCGCCGAGGCTGTGTGTCACGCGGGAGCTTGTGAACGAGGTTCTAGACAACTGTTCAGAGGACGGGAGCGGAGACGACCGGGAGTCTGATTATTAGCGAACGTTCTGTCACGAACGGGGGATCACGGTGCAGGGCACAGGCAAGCACAGGCGTATCCATGAAAGGAGAAAGTAAGCAACGCTCGATCCGTAGCTTGAACTATTAGAGTGTTTCTAGTCAGGGAACCCTGCGGGTGCTCGCGAGGCTTCCAGCCCAGGCGGCACGGGCGAATCGGTAATTAGAACGGAGAATTTCTTTGCGGCACGCAGCTGCATAAGGTCTGCAGGTATACGGAGTCGCATGTATGCGGGCTTTCGTACCAGGGGATTTTCTATCGAGGCGATGAAGTGCGACTGCAACGCTAGAGACACCGCCTCTTTTCGTCAGGTCGAGCTTCTTTCTCGCATGCATTCAGGGGGGGCAGATGAGAAGCTGCGAACTCAATAATTCTTATACATGGTGCCGTATCTTCGGATGCGAAGTTGGTACCGATTCGTGATGCAGAAATACCTGTCACAAGACACTTGGCACACGGCTATCTCTTCCTAGGTGAGGAATGGATGTGACGCGATATAGGGGGAGGCAGAAAATATGCCCCTCTCTGGTCCTTGTGCTACAGTATATAAACAGGTTCGCGGATCGTAGATATCGTATTACGCGTACCGTTATCCACCTCCCAAGTTCTTCGGAATGCGCCATGGGGCGCTTTGCGGCTCTTCTTATCGTCGTAGTGCTCGATAGAGCCTACCTCTCGACTTAAAACCCACGCTCGTTCTCATGTTGACGCCAGGGAGCCGATGACTTCCGAGACGCCTGGCAGAGTCGTGAGAGCTACCGTTATGGCCCCGAACACCGTCATCGACAATGCCGAGTATGCGGTGGCCCTCGAGTTCCGCTCGATCAAATATGCCGTGCCCATCGCCGCCGCGTTGATGCCCACCGTCACCCCCGCCGCGATCACGCGGTTACCTTCCGTCCTAAGACGTTGCCGCGCCGGCTCCCTTTCTTCCCCCGCCGGTTCCATCTTACCGCTGTCCTTGCTGCTGTCAAGCTGCAGATGCTGGCCCCCCTGGTCCTGGATCCGTAGGAGCGAGAACAACCAGTCTGCCACCATTTGGAAGATGATGCCGCCGAATATGACTAGCGCGGTCATGAGCGTCGTGCTGCCGTCTAGGTTTTGAACGGCGGGTGCTGCAAGCGCAATCGTGACGGAACGGGCGGCGAAAGCGACAGCATCGGCTTCTTGGAGACCTAGCCCGTGAGCGATTAGTACATTTAAGAAGACATTAAACGCAGCCATGATTGCGCACGTGGTGAACACCGTGATACAGGTTTGCCACAGTTCTCTTCTATATTCAAACATCTTGAAACTCATGCAGACAATACCGGCATCCAAGACCGTGCCGGCCAGATCACCGGTGCCGATGTGGTCAGCGAAACTATTACGGCCCTTAACGATGTCGAGAACGCCCTCCGCTAAGCTGTTGTGTCGACGAAACTGTGTAACGACATCATCGATGGTTTGCCCCGTGCAGCTTGTCTTGATCCAGAGGTAGGCCGTTCCGAAGCCGCTCGTTACAAGCACCGGGTTTGCGAATATGACCAGCGTCGATCTCACCCGCGGGAATGGTGCTAGGCCGTGTGAACTCCTCAGGGATCTCTGGAACTGCACGGACATGACCCAGAACAACACAAAAAATAGGCTTTCGAATGGCGTCTCATACTTAGTTGTAAAGTATACCGGAAGTCCGATTGCGAGAATGAGAAGCGCACAGATCCATAACGGCGGGGTGTTGAGGAGGTGAACCATAAACTGTGAGACAAAACCCCTTTTTGCTGGCCCAATCGATGCGAGAGATTTACCCCGGGCCATAACCGCGCTGATTCTAAGCAACTTCCACAAGAATTTCCGGGATCCGTCGAGCGGGGCGGGCCAGGCTATAGATGGACTGGGCTGGGCCTTGTTCTCGCTTTCGTGGTCATGAATTCGAATTTGCCGCCCTCTAAATCGGCTCTCGAGTTGAAAGGTGCCCCATGAAAGCAAGAACGATCCCGCGTAACCCGCAATTGTCGTGACCACTAGTTATATCAGTTTGGTAGGGGATGAGACGCTACGCCAGTCACGTTGTCTTGATGACTTACCGAATGCGCCGGCAACTATCGGGATGTCGACGGCGTTGGATACGTGGTCCCGGTTTAGCATTATAAATGACGCCACGAAGCCAAACGACATGTGGCGGCCAAGGAAGTCTGTTGGCCCACGTATATGGGCAGAATAGAACCGAGCCGTTTCCCCATAAACACAATTTGCAACGAGCAGGATGACGGTAAAGAGAAGCATCACTAGGATAGAAGCCGGGAAACTGACGGAGTGGATATCAAGTATAATCTGGGTGGGGAGGATGAACAGTTGGTTTAACGCGATGAATGCGAACCCAATCCCGGCATCGCGATACCTCCTAGACAGCGTCGGCGCCCGAAGAGTCCAACACAGCTGCCGGACCAAGGATATCATAGTATTGTCTGCTTTTGGCCTCGAAGGTATGGCACGGACACATCCCGGGTTGACGAAATGGACGGCGGAACGGGAAAATATCAGCAATCCCAGGTCTCGACGCGGCATGATGATAGAGACAACACGGCCAGGGAGTGATGAGATATAATAATAGCCCGCACGGCCCGTTTGGTGTCGAAGGCTTCATGCGCAAGGAACCGGTAGCCGACATGGACAACCCAACTCTACGTTGCCACCTACCTGATGTTTTCACGGACCAATACATAGCATGCCTATGACCACGTAAGCCTATAGGCAGCTTTCGAGATTCCTGGATAGGTCGAGGCCAACCGTGCTAGCCGGAGAGAAATGGAGGCAGCCTCACAACGCCTCACATGCTTGGGCCGCGCCAGCGGGCAACCGGGAGCCGCGATAGGATATGTTGTAACGAGAAGGACGGAGGGGCTCGAACGAGGCGGAAGGGAAATCCAAAGAATTGTCTGGGTAAAACAGAAGAAACATAACAGAAAAATCTAAAGGGGACCCCCATCTTCTCGTCTCGATATATAATATGCCTGTAGGCATCGGGATATCACTTGGGAGGGAAGTAATACAGCGGAAGTGGGACAGGATAGACACATGCAAACGCGCCCGACACCCAACAACACCCCTCGGAAGATCCAAACCCAACCCTTAATGCTTTGTGATAATGCAGATCAGAATTGGCGTATGCGAAGTTCTAGGTCTTGAGATACGATATCGAGATTCATTCGCGTAGGGTGTCGGAAGACTCTCCAAATTGCGCCCTAGCGACCGGCATTGGAGATATATAGAAGCACTGGGAGAGGAGTGCCTGAAATTACAGAACCTTTGCTGCAATAGGTCCCCCGGCCGGTTCGGAGGTGGAATTGCTTACTGCCGGGCACGCCTCCGGTATTTTGAAGCTGTCGTATGAAGCTGGAACGCTTGCAAACCGCCAACCTGAAGAGATCCCATCCAACCGGCCCTCTGCACACGACAATGGCAACACACGGCAACACGTGCTGCGGTGAGTCGGATAGCAGGCGCATAGAGAGAGACGTCTGGGTTGACGCTAGTAGCTTACCGCAAGTCCAAGCTGGCGGCGGCTGCCTGCAGCTCCAGCCCCGTGGCACCCTCTCTGTCTGCTCCCATCCCTGGACACAGGTCTGCGCAGGCGGAATCAGCCAGCAGAGCTCGGATGGGTGGGTTGCTCGTTTGATCGCAAACGTCCAGCCGTGTTGAAGAGGGCGCATGCGGCTGATGCAGATCCGGCATGTACGGCACAGAGGCAGCTGGGGAGAGTGTCGAAGACGAGTTGGTGTCGTGGACGGGAGAATCTTCTGGTAAATGATGAGAGGTCACTGAGGTAGGAGGTAAGAGGTAGGCAGGCAGGTAATATTGTTGGGAGAAGTGAGATGGCGGGGGTTTGTTATTTACGCAGGTCCTAAACAGACGCAGAGCTGTGCGTTTTGGCTAGGTAGGTTCGCTCCTGTTGCTTCGCTGCCTGAGGCAATAAGGCATGGAAAACGTTTAAAGGCTGAACCTGAACTGCTGATAAATTAAGTGAACTATTAACTAGGTGTCAAAACAGCTTGGTAATTCAACGACTTTAAATAGGTATAGTTGCCTTCGGTCAATTCGCTGGCGAACGCCTGTTGCGTTGCCCTTGTCCAAATCGACCAATCACAGGGCTCCATTTGTAGGGAGCGCTGGGTGCCACAGAGTACTAGTAGGTTATACTTGGATGATTGCGATTATGCCTATTTGATTACGACAGTTTACTTGGGTACCTACCTACCTGTATGCTTACATGAAAGCACTTCGCTACGTTCTACGCTTCTCCGTCGCGTTTTTGCAAGAGGTACCTTAGGGCACCTACTGAGCAAAAATATACCTACCTAGGTAGGTACCTCCTATCTATCTCGCGGGTGGGTATAGAAGGTAGGTACATACGTACCCAATGTACCCGTTCCTGCGGTACCTACGCAGCCTAATGGCATTTTACGTACCGATGTCACATGACCTTTACCTAATTCCGCCGCACACCGATCTGGACCCGACTTAGTTGCTATTTTGTATGCCCCGCCGCCTCGGGCACTTTCTTCCCCAGGCGCCACCAGCATCAACACCTTGATCCAAGTCATCCCTTTCACCGAGCAGCAACCGCAAGTTATGCTTGTCCGCTTGAACTCCCCGGTATTCTGCCATCCAAGGCTTTCTGACCTTTTTGTGGCAATTCTATGCCTTTGTTGAGTGAAGAAGCTGCGTCTTCTAGATTCGACGATAGCCTCTCCTGAGCTGCCTCGGTCGTTCTGGAGCCGGCTCCTCCAAGGCCCTCTCACACCGACTAGTCTTGTAAACCCCGGTTGTTTACGCCGTGCCCCGCCTCGTCCCGGTTCCACCGCAGACCCGGAAGTGTTCCGCCTGATGGTCCGGTCCTTTACTTTTAGTCTCACCGCTTGGTTCTCCCGAGATTAAGGTATTCTTTGCCTTTGACGCTGCCTCGGATTCTGCCTGCCGATTCCGATTGCCTATGTGTCTGTCGCCATAGGCACACCAGGCTTGAGCCATCTCCAGTCATCCAGAGTTTCCGGGTAGGATCTCTGCTCTCCTTAAGCCATCCATCTTCGGGTTCCGTCCCCTATATCACTTCCTTCTTCCTCTTACCCGCCCTACGCGTCCATCCCCGTGTCGCTCTGCGAAAGTATCAAGCCGTGATACCAATCTCTCACGTCGCCAACGCCATCTCCACCGTCCTCTTGACCTTTGCCTATCATCAGTCAAGATGGCTGACCCGGCGCCCTTCTCGGAGACCGAGACACGTCTTTTTGCTCAACTCTGTGAGGCCACCCACACAACAAGCGAGGGTCAAAAGAATATGCTCCGCGCATTCCTTCGCGATGAATTGGCCTCCGAGTGGACTCGGTTGGTGGAGTCGATGGATGCAAATGGCCCTATGAGCGTACTGACCGAAGATGAGTTGAAGTAGTAAGTGAGATGGCCATCTATTCGAGATGCAGTGATTGCTCACAGGCCATCGAACTAGTTCTCTGCATATGGATGGCCGCTCACCAGCTGGTGCCCCTGAAGCTGGTCAAAAGGGCATTGACCCCAGCGCTGTCAAGACAGCGTCTCATGACATACTACAATACAACGATGCTCTTGAAAAGCTTCTATCGAAGTACAAGGAATGCATCCGCCGTAGTATCGTAAATATTCGATCTTTTCCGAAAGCGCACAGGGTAGCCTCCGTGACCGAGCAGAAAATCGCGGCCCTTGCTTTGAGAAGAGATCTCGTTGAGAAGGAGGTGCGGCGCCACATGCAAATCCCGAGTGTCGCCGGTGCTGACAAGATGCAAGATCCATGCCCTGCAAGGCAAGGCCCGCGATCGTATCGACTTACTCGAGGCACTCGTACGTACCGAGTCCAAGGTAGCAGAGAACGATGGCGACTTCTACGACCAGAACTACAAGCTTATTTCTTTATCCCGAGCACTAGAAGCGACGTTTCCCTCGTATGACCACATTCTGAGTAGACTGAAGGCTCTCCGTTGGGAACTGAGTTACGACACGGCTGAGAACGAAACAATTCTTCAGACAGCCAGACTTCATGCCAGCCAGTTGAGTGATTCCCACGTGCCAGACTGCTTGCCGAGCTTCCACTGACGGTATGACAGGGTCGTGCTATCACTGGCCACCAAATGCCGTGCCTCGTTGGATACGGTCTTCTTGGAGGCTTCTCAGACGTATAACAAGGATACCCCATATCTTTCTGGGCATGCCCGAGCTATCAATGAGGAGCGAAACGCGGTATATGCCGAGATACAATCTCTTTGGGATGAGATGGTACCGCTCGCACACATGGTTGTCGAAAAGGAGTTCCTTAGACCTATCTTAAGAAGGGTCCAGATGGGGAACGAGAAACAGGCTATGCGAGATGCTGCCGTTTCTGCCTACGTAAGAAGTCCTCGATGCGAGCGGCCCGGACATACTTTTCGCAACTAACCCAAGCCAGATCTCCGCGATGCTTCGCTTCATGAACCACCGGCTTCGCGTGCTTGCAGACCGCATCAAGATGCTCGTATATCACCATCAGACCCTATTCAACGCCTTCGCCTATGTGAAGAGGAGGACGGACCCCCAGCCGATCGGCGAACCGAGACCCACAAAGGCTCATGTTGCCCGTAGCGATATCAATGACGATACTGACGGACCCACACTGCTCGAGAATATGCAGCGTCAGATGGAGCTATACGGATCCATCCCGATCGATGTTGGGGAATTTTACCGTGCACCTCGCTTTAAAGTTACTAAACTCGATCGCTATACCCTTACACGGCAGTCAAAGGGCGACGAGCTCGCGAGGAGCATGCACAAGCTTTTCGAGATTGCTGTTGCGGCGGAGCTAACCGATACCGAACTTGGAGGTCAGCTTCTTCTGGATTCTGTCGTAGCCGACAGCGGTTCTGGCTGCCGGGCGGGCGGGCGGGTCTACGAAGACCAGCAAGTCGAAGATTCGGTATCTGCGATGAGGTCCCAGGTAGAAGAAGTGCAAGCCGTCTTCAGACAGCTCCGGAATGAGGGAGAGGTTGCCCCATCTTCAGCCCCCGATTTCGTCGCGTATGCATTCAACAAGGTAGCTAAGCAACTTGCCACTAAGAATGGCGAAGGCTGCTATCACCTTGATAAGCAAGGCGAGGTTACCTGTCGAAACTGCAACCGTTGTCTGAAGTTCGCCGCGCTCATCCGCAAATGGGACGACCCAGCTATTTTCACGAGCTAGATTCCATCTAGTACCCGCGTACGTTACTGTCGCTCGAGGGCGCGCGCTTGCAATTCCGTACCTCGGAAGTGTCCCTCGTCACGATGTTAGTAATATCGGCGATGCCACAAGGGGTCTATCGTGTTCCCCCTGGGATGGTTGGCACATTCCCCTTCACAGGACGATACTATTCCGTTTTGTTGTTCGAGGCCAAGTCGACTCAGCCCGAGAAGAGGCCATATTTTGATGGAACGACGACACGGTCACAGACTCGGATGGAGGCGTACGTAGAATGACATAGTGGTCATTTCTGAACTCTTACCACAGGGCGTCAGTTTATTTTCCTGTTGAGATACCCATAGATCCCGGTGTATTCACTGATAATCCAGCTCCTTTCCTATGAGCCTGGCCACTTCTAGCATGGATACTCGATGTGGTGACGCGAATATTACTGTTAACTGTGATTTATGGTCCACTGCTTGCTGGATTTCGCTTCCCTTGCAGGTAGGTGGTTTGAAATTACGAGTTAGGTATTATGGTGGCGGTGTATTCACGGGATGCATACAGGGCTGATCGCACCCCCTGCGCTGCCCAGGTGTGCCTGGAGTGCCTAATATCTTGGCGTCATATGTCGAGAGGTCCGAATAGATTTATCGTCAGGCCAAATCCTGGAGCTGAACGGGGCTGAGCCCCGACCGTCAAATGTGTTCTGCCTTTCCCGCGTACATTATGCCTCGCACTACTGTACGTGAACTTTCCCGCTCCATGCCCATACAGACTAAGCGATGTGGGAAGAGTACGGCCACATCGAGATTGATGCCTATTAATTAGGAGAAATGGGATGAGGCTGTCAACAAATACACTTCTAGAGCCTAGTTGATGTCCCATCAGTGTATTGGATGGCCAGTAAGCCCCCTTCGTTTCCCATCATACTCGGTCCAAGCCTTCCCATAGGCACTCGATGTGGTAGGGAAAGCTTGGAATCACACTCTATCTATATAGCATATCTCGAGAAGGATCTCGCCTCTGTCCGATTGGCCCCAGCTACTGGCGTTGTCATGTGTGCGATTCGGGGTTAGACTGCTGACGTACAGCCACCGACTTCTCGCTTGATAATAACCAGGGTGCTAGCAAGACGGAGGTAAGGTGTAAATACAAGTTTCCCTTCATATTGCGCTATTATTCTCAAATTTAGGACACCTGGGTCTTTTCCTTGTCCCTTTCTTAAGAGTCGCAAGCGATTAAGAGGTGCTGCCCCCCCAAGACGACGACCCTCACGACAACCCGTATAAACCGTACACGTATGTCGTATCCTTCAAGAATCACAAAGGCTCCTCCTCCTAATCAACCAGTCTATAACCCACAGGTGCGAAGTGAAAACCCCCAAAATATCCTTTTTTTTTTTTGGAAGCGGAATGCTATCATACAAAAAAAAAGTTGACAAAAGGTCAAGCAAACGGAAGTACAAGGAACTACTACACTTGGTCCTCAGCGAAAATGATACCATCTCGCAGACTATCCAAGAAGCAATGCCTACATCGCCGGTCCGGGTATCGCACCATTACCAGTCTTATAAAACGCTGAAAAAGGGCCAAATAAGACTATTAGATGTCCTGCCAGCAGCGAACGAAGAGGATCCTGTCCGTTGCCGAATGTCGCAGGTATCGCTCAAGGAAGCTGGAGAGTACACTGCTGTCTCGTATGCATGGGGAGTCAGTGACGATAGGCACGATATCTTCATCGACGACGTAGAAGTGAGTATCACACGCAGTCTCCTTGGGGCACTCAAGGCATTGCGAGGCAAAGGACACCTTGCAGTCTGGGCAGATGCCGTCTGCATCAACCAGCGAGATCAGCAGGAGCGGAGTGACCAGGTACGCCAGATGAAAAAGGTCTATGGGAAAGCCAAAGTGGTTGCTGTCTGGCTAGGACCCGCTGGACAGGACAGCGATGTGGCCATGCGATCTCTGCCGGATGTAGAGCAGGTGATAGCCGAGGACAAGCGACAGGTTCTCGTGGCAATGGCGAACCTATTCCAAAGAGATTACTGGTATCGGCTTTGGACTGTCCAAGAAGTTGCCTATGCCGAGGAGAAACGCGGGCAAGTCGAAGTCTACTGTGGCGATATCCAATGCGAATGGAAGCACTTCAAAAACGCTTCGGAGGTATTCGCCAAACATAGGATGAAGCTACGTTCCCTATTCAACGAGAGAACAGCGGCCAGGACCACTCTGCCTTTCCAAAACTCTCTGGGTTACGACCAGGCACTAGTCTACGGCGGCCCGGCGAGCTATCCGGCACCGGGATCCCAGAGCCTGTTTTCCCTCCTGCGTCTGGCGCGAGAAAAGCTGAACGAAGAGCCTCGAGACAAGGTGTTTGCGATTCTGGGCTTGCGGCCAGAGAAGTCCAGGGTCTTCGAGGTCGACTACGGCCAATCTGTGAGACATATTTATACCAAGGCTGTGCGGCGCGTCGTCCAAGAAACTACGAAGCTGAATATTATTTGCGAATCCATCCACTTTCCCGAGCACGTCGGAAACTTCCACTTGCCGTCCTGGGTCCCCGACTGGTCGCAAAACAAAGGGCTTCAGAGCTTGGGGTCCTTGTACGAATTCCGGGCCTCCAAAAAGATGACGGGGACGTATAAATTCGGGGGAGAGTCCGATAACGCGCTGTGCTTCGACGCAATTCAGATAGGGAATATCAAGGAGCACGGGATTTCCGTCGGCCCGCTCTCCAGCCTGGCGGACTATCTGATGGCGTTCATGCACTGGCTAGCCCTACTTCGAGAGAGCGCTCAGCACCAGGAAGTGAACCAATTCTGGGAGACGTTGTGCCTGGGGCAGGTACCGAGGGACTACAGCCCGGAAGAATGGAGTGTAAAATGCGAGGCGGCCTTCGCGTCCCTGCTCAAGGAACGACTGCCAGCCTTGTCACGTCATATGGATCTTAAGATACCGGCAGAATACGACCCTACCGACGACCGCCAGTTCATACAGGACCACTTCGGCGGGAACATGGCAGGTCGCTGTTTTTGTCTCCTAGACACCGGGGCTTTGGGGATGGGTACGGGAGCGATGCTGCCGGACGATATTGTGGTTGTGCCGATTGGTTGCGATACCCCGGTCGTCCTCCGAGAGCATGAGCGCGACGCCGGCAAGTACCGTTTCATCGGCGATGTATATGTTAACGAATACATGCAGGGAAAGGCCATCGATGAGTTGGACAAGAAGGAGAGACACTGCAGCGCATATGAGCTTCTTTAACCACAAATACGCGAAGGATCAGGACGTAGATATTAGGTATAGAGTCGGAGTCAGTGGTTGGGCCGGTGGGGTGGGCGCTAAATAGTTTCAATAGCAATGTCGGTTCTTCTGTAAAACATGCCTTGATAATATTACTTGAAAAATTTCTGTTATTGAGATGCAGGTATAGTGTCGTCCGTGATGGAATCCGATAAGTCGGGAACGAGAGGGATTTGCTCTGTCCGGAGCGAAGTAATAGTTAACAGTGATAATGCTTCCCATACCTTGTCATGTTGCCATAAGGTGGGCATTGCTTACATGCCAATTGTGTTTAATAAAATGTCAACTTATCCGGATGCGTCCTGAAACCTGGGTCGAATGGCTTTTTGTTCGCTATTAGTGTGGGCGATGTTGTCTTTGTCCCAACGACACGCGAATGCTAATATTATAATAAGAAATGGCCCAACCCGACGCTTTGTCGCGCAATTCTGCATGCCATCGTCGAACAGTAAGTAGCAGTCCACGGACCGTGTCGAGGCGCAATCGAGTTGCTCTCACTCGACACACTGAACAACTAAACCTCTTCATCCAAAAAATCCTCGACGATGTCGCGTAACAGCGGGGGCGCGAGTCCCATCTTCACAGACAGTTCTACCGCCGACTTTCAGAAAGTATTTGCGGTCAAAATTGAAAATGCAGTTAGTTTCACCGTGGCCAGAAAGAGAAAGACAACCCCCTCCCGCCCCAGCCTCCACCTTAAATATTTCCTAGGAGCAGGGACCTAACGCATCTATCATCATGTAGCTCGACGAGATTAAGTTCAACACCCGACAGCCTACCTGGATCTCGCTGGCTGTGTGCATCTGTCTGGGGCTTTTCCTGCTCGCCCAACTCATCCGGCTGCGCCGCGACCTGGACACCCTGGTGCGGTACCAGGAGCTCTTCCGCAGGATGTGGGACGACGACAAGGAGCTGATGCGGGAACAGAGCACGGTCGACGGCGGCAGTCGGCAGGGCGAAGATGTCGGGGAGACCTGGTAGTAACACCACCGGAGAAACGAGGGAGGGTGAGGGGCGACACAAGAGGAGGGGAGGGAGGCTGGAGAGGAAACCGGGTGCGGGTGGAGGTGGGGAAGAGGAACAGGAGGCGCATGCCGACACCACTATTGCCGCAACCTGGCCGGCGAGCTAGGGCGAGTGTGTCGGCGGGATGGCAGAAGCGATGAATGGGGGGTCGTATCGGTGCGAGGGGAAATAGGCGGGCGGAGGGCATGTGGCGCCAGGCCGGACAGCTGTTAGACCAAGGGGTAACACGTCGAGACGTCCATCGGTCTGACCGTCTCGACCCTGACTCCCCGCGGCACATTCGTATTAGTTGACGCCGCACCCGGCAGAGCCAACCGACGGCGATCTAGTTGCTATTATAGGACCATGCCCCCCCAAACGAGATGCGCAAAGACCGCCACTCCTGCTGTTTCTCTGACAAGTGATAAGAAGAGTTGCTACAAGTCTAGAAACATCGAACCCAAGACCCAGACCCGGGGATGATTTTCCGGATGCGAGGCGATCGCAAGCGTGGTGGTCTCTGAGCTCGCCCCCCCCCCCCTCCAGCACTGCCCGCGTATCATCCTGTTCCGCTCACCCCACGGTTCCGCTGGCATCTGCGAGGTGCTTGAGCGCTCGCAAGCATGACTTAAACCGGCCATCACGGCTGCCATTGGTTGGCCACAAGTTTTGGTCGGTATGAGATTTTCCCAGGGGTTGTTGGGGGCCCCTGTCCGCTGCGCCTCCATGTGCCGTGCTCCGAGGCTGGAGCCACAGGAAGGGCTTCTTGGCGAGGCGAGCGGCAATGGAGGGCAATCTGACACCCCGCACCGCACCCGCATTGACGACGGCGAAGTTGGAAGACAGGAGGCAATTGACCATTGGTCTGCGAGACAAGGTAGGTAGAGTGACAAGTCGCTAAAATGAGCACATAGAAACACCTAGCTTGCTACCGCGCGTCTATCTAGTGTTGATATTGGTCTTGAGCATACATATGTAGGTAGGTACTACGCGAAACAATGAACGACTGCCTCAGTGCCGGGACTATTACCTACCGGCTATGTGCGTTTGACACGATTTTCCGATCGTGTTGGCGGCCGGGGAATTTTCGAAACGCAGCAACCTCAAACTCGCGGCTTGGCCTCCTCCCCCCCTGCCCTAGCGTGCGCGATGTCCATCTTGAACTAGACTCTGGCCGTCGAGTCAAGGGCCGAAACGTGGAGAAACCAAACGGTGTAATGCGATTGGCTATGTATTTGTTTTGGCCATCGTCTCGGAAATCTCGGACAATACTACGCAACAGGCCCCCGGCGGGGCGGTGTTGTTTGGGATCGCCGAATCGCTAGAGTAGACGAATCTGGAGGGATAGGCGAACCGAGGATGCTCGGACTCACCTCAATCGGGATCGAGTATATAGAGCTCGACAGAGACGGCATCGAGTGAATTCTTACCTGTGGTGTTGCCAGTGTCAAACGAGGTTCTTCGCGCTCATATCTTCACTTCTTTTCTTCTCTTGCCCAGGTGGCCTTTCATCGTCTAGTCCTTCCTAGTGTTTACACTGCGCTCATACCCACCTTAATACCAAAATGCGTGGCTCAATCGCTGCTGTCTCTGGCCTTCTCGCCACCGTCTCTGGCCACGGCCTCGTAACCTCTATCACCGGGGCGAATGGAGTCACAATGCCGGGTCTAAGCGGTAAGTGCAAACGTCCAACCACCGGGAGAGGAGAACGATCGCTGACGAAGGTGCACATCTAGTTGCCGACGGGACGCCCCGCGACTGCAGCAGCAACCGGTGCGGGTCCCAAGCCGACACGGCGATCATCAGGGACCGCGAGATCAGCGACGGGCGAGCCGGCCCTCTGGGGCGCACCCAGGGCAACGGGGTCATCGACGCCGCCACCATGATCCAGAACTTCATGGGCACGGCGCGGGCGCCGCAAAACAACGGCGCGGCGGACTCGGTCGGCGAGGAGGACAACATCTCGGCGAACTTCCTGAACGGGCGGGGCGGGGTCTTCGGGCGGGGTCTGGGCGACCTGCTGTCGGGGCTGATCGGCGGCGGGGGCAGCGGCGGGAGCCGGGGCAACAAGACGCAGACGGCGGCGGAGACGCGGGTGGCGGCGACGGCGGGCGCGGGCGCGTCGGCGGGGCTGCCGACGTGCGCGGACGACGGGTCGATCACGATGACGTTCCGGCAGATCAACCAGGACGGGGCGGGGCCGCTGGAGGCGGCGGTGGACGGCACGTCGGGCGGGACGGACGCGGCCGCGTTCCAGACGGCCGAGGTGACGCAGGACGTGCCGGGCGCGGTGCTCGGGCTCTCGCTCGCCACCAACACCGACTTCCCCCTGACCGTGCAGATGCCCGCCGGCATGACCTGCGACGGCAGCGTCGGCGGCGCCGACAACGTCTGCATCGTCCGCGTCCGCAACAGCGCCGTCGCCGGCCCCTTCGGCGGCTCCGCCGCCTTCACCCAGTCCCCCGCCGCCCGCAAGCGCGCCATCGCCTACCGCCTCAAGAAGCGCCACGACGCCCAGCAGAACCGCCGCCTGCGCTGAGGCCGCGGCACCATCGGCGATAGAGTGGTGGGCTGGAATGGGAGGGCGGGTAGCCCCAGACAGCGCGGAATGAGACGCCGGATAGATATAATTTAGGCATACTGACGGAATTTTTTTTTCTTTCCCTTGCGTCCTTCCCGCAGGGTTTGGATGGTGACGAGTGTCTAGACAAGTGTAGGCGTATAGAATCAGTAGGTGCGTCGCCAGCGCTGAAGATACTCCGAGTGCATAAGAAGACGGAGACGTCAGAAATTTCCGGTTTAGCGAGGTTAATACAGCTCATTTTTTCCAAGGCTCAGAGAAGACGGGCGTCAGAGACATATAGGTAGGTGCTGAGCCAACAATAGATTGGCACATATGTCGGCTACCTGTTAGTGAACGCGTCGAGGCCCCGATGTGCCCAGCCATCGTCAATGCTAGGTATTACCTAAGGCGGGTAAATGGTCTGCCTTCACCACCAGCCGACCCCAGCCGTGTCTTCTTCACGCTTACATAGACAGGCCTCTCTACTAATACTTCATACCTCGTGTTTGCCGCCAGCTTGCCCGCTTCCGCAATGCCACCGTTAACCAGGTCTCTAGAACTAGACCTAGGTACTCTATTCTGTTTCTTTGCTTTAGCTACGCCCATTCCCACGGCACGACGAGTCCAACTCAGACGGCAAGACGCGCCCGCGACACGTGTTCACCCAAGGTCTCATGAATCGATTCTGCGACAAGATGAAGCCTCTAATTCAGGTCATCGGAAAAGCGATGGCGTATATCTAGATACAGCATCCCCGATCCTTAGAATTTCTACCCCCCTGCGCAGTCCCTCGCACCCTTGTGCCGCCCTAATTCGCCGGGAACCTCTCTCCTTGGTCCCACTGCCGAGATACAGCATTTGACATCAGCACGCGTGTCCGCCAGAAGCTAAGGATAGAGGGGAGATAAAAAGAATAGGAGGGGCGCGCTACGTACGTGCTCGATGATGCAGCCGTCCTCCCAGCGGTACCGGTCCACGATCGTGCCGAACCCGCTCCGGTAGTTGAGCCACGACATGGGGCCCTCGAACTTGGTGGCCAGCACCGTGATCGACTGGCTGCCCCAGATCGGCCCCAGGATGTTGAGCGCGTTCTGCGCGCCGTTCTGCGCCAGCGGGTTGTGGTTCTGCATATTGCGCGGTCGTATTAGTGCCGTCTCTCTCTCTCTCTCTCCTCTTACTAATCCTCAGGGAGAGGGAGGGGAGAGCAAGGAAGTAGAGAGAGAGAGAGGAGGGGGAAGGGGGAAGGGCTCGACGCACGATGTACTCGGGCAAGATGTACTCAAAGGCCTTGTACACGTCCTTCTTGACGAGGAACAGGTCCGCGAACTCGTTGAACCGCTTCTCCGTCTCCTCGGCCGACGGCGCCGGCGTGATCCGCTCGCAGAACTTGGAGGTCCCCTGCCTCGCGATGAGAGCCGCGACTGCCGCCAGCGGGACCGGCACAGGCGCCGCGAGCGCCGCGAGGGGTGCCGAGGCCACGGCTAGTAGAGTGGTTACGCGCATGTTGGTTGCGGATTACCTTGGGCGCGACGCAGGTGGGTTGTTGACTGACTTTCGGATGAGAGAGGGGCGGCGAGAGGGGAGAAGCAGAGACGGTTCGATCGACTTCGCTACGGGAGTTCGAGGTGTCGGTTCCGGTTTATATATTACGCCTAACACATGGGCCTACGCCATCCACGATGCTGCTGCTGTTTCCGCCTACCTAGGATCTGGCGCCTTAGCCCCCGTATCGCCTTTATATTACTGCGGAGAGACCACGACACCATGTCTTCTCTCCGCAGCCGATAGCACATCTTGCTTACGGGCGCGTTGTCTGATATTCTGCCCATGCTTTCACCCTGCCTTTCCGCGCAATAACGACTGAAGGCATTGTTTCGATCAACCGACAGGCTGCTAAGAAACATCTCCGGATTAACCGGTGCCGGCTATATTCTTGCTAATTGCCATTCCCATAGCGAGATCCCTTCTGGTTCCATACACCACTCCACCTGTGGGGATCCTCCCTTCTGGTCTGGAATTGGTCAGCGGAATGGCCGTCCCGTTTCGAAGCGTTTCTGGCATTTCTTATTTATTACGAGGCGCAAATCCAACCTAGCTGCCTTTACCAGTGCAGCCTGTACGCCGCCGCCAAGCAATCACCACTCACAGATTTCTGGGCACGCAGCGTCCGTGGTACGGCCAGCACGGCAGCTGGCTTCGAAAGCCCGACCGACGAAGGGCGGATTAAAATGCAGGCGATTGCAGAATCACATCTTCCGGAGAAATAGGGGCAGAGGGTCTGTGTACTCCACGTCACATGAGAGCCGCTCCGGTTCCCCTCCATCTGAAATGGCTCCTCGTGTCCGGGTCGGACCCCCGCACGCAGCCAACTAACACAACGGCCATTATCCGCAGTCTCGCCTTCTACTTGGGATTGAGAGAGTGTGAATTACTTTCCCGGAATCTGGAACTCGTCGCTATCGCTCAAGAGTGTCCACGAATGACTCCCATCTCTAGATCCCTGCCACGCGTACTACCACCTGCTGATCACCATGATCAATATGCGACCCGCGCGTTGAGCCCCGCCAGTTCCCTATCGAAATTTCTGTGCTGCGAAATCTGGTACCAGAACTTGTCCAAGAACCCCGTCCCCTCCTTAACGATGTCTACGGCTTCCCTTAGCCTGTCAGGGGCTGCCTTGCTCATCGTTACTACTCCGTAGGATTCGACTGGCCTGCTATCTGTCGAGACCCGAATCTCGGGTATCGGGAATGCTAATTGGAACAGTTGGACCGCCTCCCCGGTGCCACCGATAGGCTTAAGGTGGCCGAACGCTTCACGAAGCCAGTGCAGCGCCCGCCCGCTCTCGGACAAGGTCTCGATCGACTCCGCACCGCCGGGGACAAATACGGCATCGAACAACGTGGATCGCATCCCCTCGAGATGATGATCGGGCTTTACGCCGCTCCCCGGGTTTTGGGACGAATTAGCGGCGAATATTTCCGACCTGCGCGTACCAATCGTAAACGGGAGCCCGCTGGATGTCTGAATTGCCGCTTTAATGGCGGCGTAGACCGCTCCATCGAATCCGTCAGCTATAAGTATAGCGATGCGTCTGCTCTTGATAGTTGGCTCGTCGGGTCGGAACTCGACTTGGCTGAGCTTAGTGGCCCTCCTGCCGTGATTTTCCCTCGTCTCCTTGTCAGGTTTGGTGCCTCCAACCATCTCGGCCACCGTCTGGGCCAGTCCCAGATCAATCTCTGCCAATCGTTGCGACATGCGCTCGTATACGATAGGGTCATCGCAGTGATCTAATTCGAACGAGAAAGCGGCCGCAACATGTTGCCTCTCGTGTTTTGAGAGGCTGTTATAGAACAGTTGGGCCTGGTTGTAGTGTTCTCTGAACTTGGTGCTCTTGGTTCGCGCCTTGACCCCTCGCACGGGGAAATTGGGCTCCGGATACGCGCCTTCGGATGCCTGGGCAGGTGGTCGTAATTCGTATCTATTCGGCCAGTAGTTGACCGTTCCTCTGCTGATCGTGTGTCGACCCTGTCCATCGCGGTTGAAATTCATAACAGGACAGACAGGCTTGTTAATGGGAAGCTCCTGCCAATTGATCCCAAGTCGAGAGAGTTGCGTGTCGAAGTAGCTAAAGCTGCGTCCCTGGAGAAGAGGATCGTCCGAGTGGGCAATCCCTGGAACCATGTGGGATGTGCAGAATGCCACCTGCTCGGTCTGGGTGAAATACTCGTCGACGTTTCTATTGAGTTCGAGCTCGCCGATATATCGAACCGGGACGAGATCCTCAGGCCACAGCTTTGTCGCGTCGAGGATGTCGAAGTCGAAATCGTGCTCTTTGGACTCGGGAATCAACTGGACGCCGAACTTCCACTTCGGATATGCCCCGTTCTCAATCGCCTCGTACAAGTCCTTGCGGTGGAAATCGGGATCCTGGCCAGCTATCTTCAACGCCTCGTCCCAGACCAGCGAGTGCACACCCAACTCGGGCGTGAAGTGGAACTTGACGAAGTGGCGCTCGCCCTTCTTGTTCACCAGCACGAACGTATTGACGCCGAAGCCCTGCATCATGCGGTAGGAGCGGGGGATGGCACGGTCCGACATTGCCCACATATACATGTGGGTGGCCTCCGTGTGCATGAAGACGAAATCCCAGAAATTGTTGTGCGCAGTCTGCCCTTGCGGCACCTCGTTGTGGGGCTCCGGCTTTACGGCGTGGACGAAATCGGGGAACTTTATGGCATCCTGGATGAAGAAGACGGGGATATTATTTCCGACGATATCCCAGTTGCCCTCCTGCGTGTAAAACTTGACGGCGAATCCACGTACGTCGCGAACGGTATCAGCGCTGCCGCGGGAGCCCTGGACGGTGGAGAAGCGAACGAAGACGGGTGTCTCGCGGGAGGTATCGGTGAGAACGCCGGCGCTGGTTACGTCCTCGATGCTCTGGAATAGCCGGAAGTTGCCGAACGCGCCGGCTCCTCGAGCGTGGACAACCCGCTCGGGAATGCGCTCATGGTCAAATCGATGAATCTGAACGAGTTAGTAGCTATTCCGGATGGGCGGTTTTGCTGCCTCGACGAACCCTCTCGCGAGAGAATGAATCCTCCAGCAGTGCCGGGCCTGTCTTGTCCTGGTCGACTGCGCGCAGCCACTCGTCCACGTTGCCCTCCTTAACGCCGAAGTCGGAGGTGATCCTATCCTTTGGCGACACATCCTGGGTGACGGCGTCGAGGTCGGCGACCTTGCGGTTCTTCTCGCCAACAACCATGTTCTTCACCCTCTGTGCTGTGTCGGAGACGATATGTGACGACATGAGAACTTGTTCGACTGGGTGCTTTGAGGTAAGATAGTCGGAGATTCAAGAATTGGAGATGGGAAGTCCCGGCGAGGCGAGCCCAGCCCGATTCTTATACTGAACAGGATGTCCATTACTCCTCGGGTCCAACACAGCAGGTCACCACGTGCTCGCCCTTGCGGCTCGCGCGTGGCGGATTGTGTTCGTTGACGTCAAGGAAGGAGGGGAACGACGACAACAAGTGGGCTGGGATCGGGTATTGCAGCTGTTCCCTGGAGGATAGAGAGATTCGATACGACGATCAGCCATGTAGACTTCCAGGTTGAGCATGGAATGGCGAGTTGTCTTTAGTGCCACCGAAGTGCTGACGTAACAGAGCGTAACTGTCCTCGTCGTCCCTTGTCGTCATTTGCCTGTCATCCTGAACTGCCACTTACATAGGAAGTTGGTACACAGGCAATGTATCGTCTGACAGGCGGCGTGGTCATCTCGTTCGCGTGTACAAATATTCTAATATAAGAGGTACCTGGGCAGGTATATGTTTTGCATCCAGTATGAGTACCCCTTACTACAGGAGGTATCTGTATCTGCTTTATATTAGGTACCTAGAGGTGGTGGTAAGTAAGGCAGCTCCTAAGGGAATCCATAGGTACCTCTCTAGGTGTCCGTGCTAGAGGTGGGTACCTGTAGTATTAGCAGGCATCCCCACCCAAACCGGTCCGTACCGTGAGGTACCTGTGGGTACCTGCAGGCCCCAATGACAGGGGTACCGGCAGCAGCCAATCATAACGCGAATATCTGACCATATCGAGCAAGTCCCTTCGATTATCGCCAAGACGGGATGGTCAATGGGGCTCGATCTCAGATCTACCCGCTGACATGGAGGCACTCCGCCTATGTTAGATACTTACTGATCAATCGTATGAAAACATACGTCTCTTGCGAGGGATGCCCGTGGCGTGTAGATGAGGCACGGCCAGTTGATGGTCTTCTATTATTGTTTGTGCCCTCCACGGCTCACAGAGACCAAGCGATACGCAACCCCCCCCCCCCACACACACACGCAGAATCACATGCAGCTTGCCGAGAGCCAACAACTATTGGCACAGGATTATATCTATTTTCTTTATTATTCGATGCTTCTTCTACTGAGGCCTAGTCCAAGTCGTAGTATGTAAGATCTTATTTGGGCTACAAGCAAACATGGTCTATGGCATGTAAACTGACCTGTCGACCGCGACACCGAGCAGCTGCGCGACGGGGTGCTGGTCCTAATTTACACAAATGCCACAAACCGCCACAAGATCGCGTACAGTACCTCCGATCCACGCCGGACTCGGGATAGCCTCGCCCGGCGTATAACAACAAGGGGTATCCGGTAGCAATCACATAACAATCACATAAGTTCCCGCGCCGTCTACCCTAGCGCCAAAACTCCCGATCCCTGCGCCGCCACCTTTTCCTCCGCCCTCCTCCGGCCCTCGAGACCCCGGGGAGGCAAAACGAGTGTGTTCCCAGAAGTTATCCCTCCATCCCGACCCTAGGTGATAATGACCGTGTGTAGCAACGTAAATCCCACATGAAAAGCAATAATGAGGAGTGAAGAAGGAAACGAAGAAACAGCAACAGCAGAATAGTAGGGACGGTCGGGAAACCGTAACATCGTACTATCGTGAGATCGTTAGATCGTCAGATCGTCACGGAGCGGCTAGTCAGAGCCACAGGGGCCCGCCCCATGCCCGGTTCGTGCACCCGAGTCAGAGCGTCCCGTTCATGCCGGCGCCGAAGTCCAAGTTAAAGTCGACGTTGCCGAATTCCCAGTTTCCGACCACCGTCTGGAACATCGAGTCGTCGGTAAAGTCAAAGGTTTCCGTGAAGACGGCGTCCCGGACGAGGCACGCGGCCTGCTCCGTCGTGGGGCCAGCGGCCGCCAGCCCCGCGGGCTCCGGGGCGAAGGTGAGCGGCGGGTACGGATCGACGAAGGGCTGGTCGGGGTCCAGGCCGTTGGTGAAGAGCGACATAGGCCCGGTGATCGGCGCTGGCAAGTTGTCAAAACCGGGCTCTGCGCTAGCGAGGTAGTCAAAACCAGGCTCCGCGTTCGTGAGGTGCTGGCTCTGTGGGGTATCGAGGGGAATGGGGGCAATCGGCAGGGAAGACAAGGGCTGGTTCATTCCCATGGGCGGGGAGATCGTGTCGGGGAGGGGTTGGGGGACGCGGGGGCTAGCCAATTGCGTGGGTGAGCTTGGTTGGTCTGCAGACGAGACTTTAATATTCGTATCGCTGATAGAGTTACCTGAGAAATCCTAATTCTCCGAGAACTCATGGCTCGGCTCTCGACTAACCGTCGCGTTGGCAGTTGCGTCAGGGACAGCGACAGCGGGAGAGCTGTCGCTGGCGCTGGTGGTGGTTTCTCGGCGGGTCGGGGGTGTCACGCGACCGCGTCGGTTACTGGTAGTAGTGCGGTTACGAGGCTGCACTTTCGAGAGCGTGTTATCGAGTGCCTTCGACCGCTTCTTCGCTCGGCCGTAGACTTGGCCGCTGGAATCAACGAGCTCGCCATCGTTGTTTTCGTGGATATCGTCGCGCGCCGCGACGTGCATGCCGATCGCCTTCTGCATGTCCCTCTTATTGTTGAGGTTTCTGTTAGTGGCCTTGAGCTGCGAGATAGTTAGTTTCATCTCCTGGTAACGCCGTGTGGCATCATCCACAATGGGTGACTTGCCTTAAGCTCATGTTTGGGCCGCCACGCGAGCCGATGAACAAACTGTTCGTTGCTGAATAAGGATGCGACAAGGTCCTTCGAAGACTATACAACAGTTAGCAAGGCTATTTATGAATGGTAGCATCTCAAAACCTACACGAAGGGCCTCAATGGTGGAGTTAAACCGGGCCTGAAAGTTGTCGTAATGGTCGTAGGCCCGATCCCGACAATTGGAGTATTGAGGAATTAAGCAATGGCCACGCTGGGCCTCACAAATTGACTCCTGAAGAAAAGCAACGGTTAGTTCGGAGTCATCAGCTAAGTCTTAGGGAATACTTACCAGGAGCTTCCAGAGGATTAGCTCGTTCTCGAGATCGGTATAGTAACCGTTCTGTAGTCTCTTGACACTTTGGCCGTGTGCCGGCTCGTATATCTGCCCGAAGTCGTGGCAGGCATCAAACAGGGCCCGGACCAGATTCCGCTTCTCGCCAAAGGTGGTCGGCATACCGATTGCCCTCGTAGTGTCTTTGTTATGGAGGCTGAGATACTCCCGCATGATGACCTCGAAGTCACCCGGGCGTTTTATGAAGCCCTGGAATTCGCCAACGGCGGACTCCATCATCGCTACCACATCTTCGTGGGACACTCGAGGGGGTTGCTCACTGGGGGGAGGGTGAGCGTGCGGGTCCATCGTGACGTATTCGCCGACATGCGGGTCGGTGGGATAGGAGTTGAATGAAGCTATGGGCTGAGGGAAACTGGTGGGAAATTTTTGGGTCATATCGGGTACAGAGTCCGATATGTAAATACTACAACTCAGAGGTAGTAAATTTCGGCCGGTGATGTCAGGCCGAAGACCTGTAGGTGTATGGAGTTAGCCTGTAGTTCCCCTTTGGCTGGTGATAGTAGCAGTTCCTAGATCTTCTGGAGATGTAAGAGGTACTAAGTTGTGGTTGATGAATTGTGATGGGAAGGTGAACTGGTATGGTAGGTAAATTGCGGTTGGGATAGTAGGGATAGTAGGGATAGTAGGGATAGTAGGGATAGTAGGGATAGTAGGGATAGTAGGGATAGTAGGGAGTGTTCTGGGGGAAGGATGGGGAGGAATTGGGGAGAAGGATTAGGAGGTAGTCCATAAATTTATATTTGGGTAGATGGAAATCTGCCCTATTTTTGGGGCCTCCACAATGGGCCGGCTTGGACGGGGCAACGACGGAACGACTACTCGATTATTCACAATGGGGACTGTTCTCTTACCGTGCGGCCCCTCCTGTGGGTGCGTGGCCAACTGATGTAGCCAACTAACGTAGTCACCTCGCGAGGCGAACTCGGTTGCCAGGCCGCCATAACGCTTCCTTAGGGCACACACTGGTCTCCAGGGTGATGTGGAGAATAGGTATGGCTACCATATCTCTCATTCTTTTTTGGGGGGTGCGTATATATACGATCTCGTTCGGTTCGCGCAACGGAGTTAAGAAATTTCATACTCGAATCGCAGGAAAGGTGCCCCTGCCTCCCCATGTCTCCCCATGACGGCTATGGTGACTACGTCTTGGCGGGCCGTGGATCCTCGGGTTTGCACGCATTCACACTCTCCTTTACTACCCTGCTATTAGCGTTATCCACAGGTCCTTATTAGCAGAATGGCAACTTGCCAACAGCGAAGCCCACTCGCTCAGTTTGGCGCGACGCCATTCACCTACGTGCTTGCGGGCGACTCGAGGCTTTCGAATTGATCCCCTACCCGGGCCTGTGACTTGGTAGGCAAGTGTGTGTAACAACGAGGCACGTGCGTTATCGAGCCAGCCTGATGATTCAATGGCCAGTTAAACAGTCGCCACGTGACTAGTCAAGTAGCTTAATTCAACCACCGTCAGACCCACCCACACCCAAGTTGCCTATCAAGTTGCCTATTGTTAGCACGTTGCCCACTAAAGTGCCCTGCCAGGGGCCAAATTTTGCCTCCCCGCCTAGGCACCTTAGCGGGCTAGTGCAGCGATGCCCCTCCCTCGCCCCCCCCCGCAACGCGACAACAATGCAGCCGGTGCCTGAGACGCGACGGCATCGTATGCGCGTGCAGTATTCGCCACAGAACGTGCCGCGTTGAACCCATCGCTGACACGAGACCCCTCTAATAAGGGACATGCCGACGCGAACCTCTTCAACTACCGTGGCGACGACACCGTCTGGAAATTAGAATCGTCCATTCCCGCCGCCAAACTTCCATAGCTTGCGCGCGGAGCCCGCCTGGTGCTGAAACAGCGTATACGGGTAGACCGCGGGAAGACCATGAGCCGCAGCATCAATTTTGGGCGATGAAACACTTAGACGGCGAGAGGACAACAGACAACATGGGCCCGACGCGAGGTCTGGAAAGCCGCATTCTTCCTGTCATAATGCCCACCTACAGACATTGTGATTTAGGGAGTTTTGGGGGGGCTTTGTGGGAAGGGAGAGAGGGACGGGAGGGACGGGATGATGTCCTGTTGAGAAATTTATATGTTGGCTTCAGCGGCTACGGAAGAAAAGTCGAGCCGTGATTCATTATGGGGGAAGGTGTTTGGTCGCGGAATCGGGTGATCGAAGGACCGAATACAAATGTCAATTGGGTCAAGGAACCCATCCTCCCTTCGGTACAGGTACCCACAGGTAGTCTGGCTAACCATTGCTGGTTAAGGAGGTCCTGCAGATCCCTTGAACTTCCTACGGGGCTGTCCTGGAGCTCATATATGGCATCCCCGCCGCGCCACGCTCGTTGAGCGCAAGGAGTCCGTCATCCGAGTGGCCGTTGAGATGGTATTCAAAAAAAAGAAAAGGGCCAAAGAAGAGGGGTCTGCGTGGTATCTCGAACCCACCCGCCATTGAAAGGCGTCAGAAGTAAAATACCAAAAGCAATGGGCGTGGGCTGTTTGATCATATAACCCCTCTGGTACCTCAGATGCGTTTTGGTGGTTGCTATCGTGACCCAAGCGAAGGCGGGTACACCACAAATGGCTGCTTGCTCGTATTGATGTGTTTGGTAGGTACCGGGAGGACCAGCATGGGACTTCTTGATCGGTATCGAGACAGAGAGGTGACCTACTCGTGGTATCCCCCCCTTTCAGACGTTAGTGCTACGTGCGCCCTATTTGCACCGATTGGATATACTTTGACGTGCCCAGCAATGGGTTGCGGCGGTCATTACGATAACGGAAAAGGGGAACATTAGATGAAGAAGCACTCGGAGGAACTAGTACCCGCGCATTGTCCGCAATGGTACATCTTGTTGAAATAGTCAGGTAGCCCCCAGACAATATGGGTAGGCTCTAGGTGGCCGCAACAAGGAACGATGCCCCGTGGATCGGAAAACCTCACTTGGCGAAAGCTCGCTACAGGGTCAAGATTGAATCAGGAGAGTGCCACTGAGATATACGTCGCGTGACGGGGTTCCTCACTGGTCGTCGCCTTGAGTTGAGGTAGTCAAGCTGGGTCCAGGTCAGTCAAAACTATTGTGGCCCCCCTCGAGGTCGTGTCGGACCGTTGCTGGGTCCCTCCAGTCGCCGTTGGGCGATGTTTAGACGTAATGGAAACGACTCTCGATGCTAGACGGACCCGAGGACTTCTAATGATACTCCAACCGCCCCCTCCCGATGTGGTCCCTACCGGGCCACCCACACAGGTCATGCCGTCTCCGCCCCGAGGATGCTCCACAGGATGGATGAGAAACATCGACGGCCCCAAAAAGGTATCGAGGGAATGTCTAACTATGCAGGATAGGAAGTAGGGGGCTTGTAACTTTCCCACAAACGCCTCATAACAACAGCAACTGGTCAGGAATCTGTTGGACGCCGCGCACGACTGCAGCTACACGATTGAATCTCCAGACTCTGGGAGCGCTTGGCGGATACGTGACCGCGATTTCGCCGACGTTAAATAGGAACTGGTTATTTTGCCTCTTCTGGTAGGTTTGAAGTGGGCTGGAAACGACACTGAATTAATGCCGAGTATCTAGATTCCCATCCGCGACGCCCAAAAGGGGAACTGCCAGTCATCCAGCTACTCGAGTCCGAACGGATCACCGTACAGCAAATTCGACTCCTTCGGTGCGCGATTCCAAGCCGTGCCTGAGGTGCTTAAATTTCTGTGACCATTTGACACGCCCGTGGCTCCCAACTCGGGTCATTATCGGGAGTTACTGGTCTGTCCCCTCTGTCTGTATGGTAGGAGGGTTATATCGGCTTCGCTGCCGGGTTCATCAGTTGGCGTAGAGGTGGTGGGCATGGATTCGTCTATATCCATGTTTAGTCCTTGGCGACTCTACATCTCTATTTACACGACAGCTTGCTTTATCTGACGTTGACCGACATTGAGAAAAGAGATACTGGTGAAAGAGACGGATGCGCAAAGGTGGATGTATGACAATATATACATATAGGATTTTACGTGTCGAGCTGTTAAAGGATCATAACATTCCAGGTATCAGACAAGACCGGCATCAATAGGATTGGTTTCTCAAGTTGAGAATGATTTAGAGAGAATCTGATCTGTTGCGTTGACCATGAATATATATTAGCCGTGGTTGTGGAGGTAGTTGATAAAAATGGCCGTCCAGGCAGGACTGGGGAAGTATGGCTTTTTATACCGTTATTTATATCCTTAGTACCCCAACACTGAACCAGGTCGAAGGTCCGGGAAGAAGGATCGCGTTATTGAGCTTGTTTGCGAGAATATGGTGATAGCATACAGTGGTGTGTGTTCTATACATACCGCAATCAGAGAGCTTGGCCATATAATTGGCTTCCTCTGACCCTGAGGTCATACAAAAACACCCTGATAATCGCAACAAATAAATATACAATACCCTTTAGCAATCATAGTTGTTGAGTTCTTGGTTTGTGTGTAAATGTGTTCTGATTCTGCCCTAGCATGTGTCAATCATAATGAAATCTGTGTGTTTGCAGGATCCAAGGGTGTAGTGGGAATTTCAACGGCAGACTGTATTAATAGTCATGGTTTCATACAAATATTCGAAATCTCAAAAACAAAATCACTCAGATCACCAAAAATCCTATATATATCTTGAACGCGAATGTGCTCTTCCGACCGGTGGCATTCGCGGCTGCGTCTTTAAACTCTGGAACACGTCTTCGTACAGAAGTGTGTATTGTCAACACACTGATGCATTGGGAATTACGTGGCTGCGTTAATAGAAATTATTAATAACATCTACTGCTGTAGCGCTTACAGTGGGAGTAGATCCGTCACCAAGTGCATCTCGGAGCTTGTATTATATGTTATCATGCGTTGAAAACTGCAAAAAGTGTATTGGTATGTTGTACAATGTAATATCTATGAGCTAGTTATACAGTATGTCTATAGGCTTTGAAGCGCGTATCTATAAGCTCTATGGTATGCCAATCTCTCTATAAAGGGGTCAGAAAGAGTGAAAAGGGATCAGGTCGAAAAGCCGCCGAATCGCCCGCCCGGATTATAATCGCTCGTCGCTCGAGCCCTTAGTAACCCTGTGCTGTCGTGCCGAGCACCGAGTTGTAGTGGTTGAAGAATCCGTGGGGGTCGTACTTCCCCTTGAGCTTGCGAAGACGCTCCAGACGCCAGGGCTCGTAGCCGTACATGGACTCGAGCGGCTCGTCGCCGTGGGCGTAGTTCATGTACACGTACTGCTTGGGGTATCCCGAGCTCTTGGTGATCTTGTCGCGCCATTCCTTGCCCCAAGCGTCGACGGCGGGGCCGACGCTGTCGTCGACGAAGATGCCCTGGAGCAGGAGAAGGACGTTGGCTTGGTTGCGGTTGCCGTAGGACGTGTCCGCATCCTTCGCCGCCTTGACGGCCTCCTGCGAAAATACCTCGTACAGTACGGTCGAGCTGGATGCCGCGGGGTTCTTCCTGATGAAGTTCTTGTAGGCGTTGTAGACTTGCCGGGTCTGGGGTACGTCTATCTGCTTCAGGTTCGCGGTGTAAACGTTGACCTTGAGGTTCTCGACATCGACATCGCCGGTGTTGTCTCCAGAGCAAGCCACGTCGATGAAGCCGCCGACAGCAACATCCGAGAGCTCGTCCCACCGAGCCACAGTTGCGTTGTAATGCGTGCGCTGAATGCCGGCCTTCTTCGAGGTAGCAAAGCGAGAGGCGAGTTGGTCTCCCTTGGCGCGGTCACCGAAGTAAACTAAGCCGAGGTAGAGCTGGGGCTAATTATACAGTCAGCTATGCGTTAGCGATTAGAGAGGGGTTTACAAGTACTTACAGTGTTGGTGGTCGCGTTAGTGAACATGACAAAGTCCATACCAAGGTCTGCGGGCTGGTTCGGGATGAGTTCGTTGATGACGCGGACGACGCCCTCGAGAGAGTCGTCGGTGAAGGACATGTCGACATTGTAAATGTTGCCTCCGTTGGTCTGCGGCCAAGTCTTCAACGTAAACTCAAGCAGGATACCGAAGTTCTGGCCGGATCCCCGCATGGCCCAGAACAGATCCGAGTTCTCGGTGGCGGACGCGGTGACGATGGTGCCGTCCCAGAGAGCTACGCGCATGCTGACGATTTCGTCGATGACCAGACCATACTTGCCCTGAAGCCATCCGTGACCACCGCCGACGGTGGTACCTCCGACACCGACGCAAGCAGTCGAGAGAGCTGTGTATGTACGTATTAGCAAACCAATCTCACTTGACAGGAGGCCAAATAGGGGGAGGGGGAGATATAGTACTAACCCAACTCCCTGCCAGCCGCGTAGGCAGCTACCCAGACGTCACGGAAGTGAGCACCACCACCAACGGTAATGGTCTCGTCGGCATCGTTCACGGTAACATTGTTGAAGTTCACGAGGTTGATGGCGACACCGTCCTCGACACTAGAAAGGGTGACGGTACTACCGTGGCCGCCTGACGTGGCCAGGAACGAGATGTTGCGATCCGTAATGTATCTCAACTACGCGTAACGTGTAAGCTCTTGTGAGTCTATAAGAATCCTCGGGGCCAACTTACAGCCGTGGTGACGTCCTGTTCGGTGGCGGGGAGGAACGCGACACCGAAATCCGGAGGGGCCCAGCGACTCCAACGGTGGGTGTCGGCCGCCCAGCTAGGGTCGTCGGGATATACGATCGAGGCCTCGGGAGAGGTCGAGAAGTTCAAGGTGGGAGATGACGCCCTCTCCAGAAGCTGCACGAGGCCTTCACCACTGCTGGTTTGGAAGGTGGGCACGGCGGCGGCAGCCCAGGCGAAGGCGGCCCAGACGTTGAGGGTGTTTCGGGACAGCATTGTAACAGTGGCACGAACGAGACTGTTGTGTATTGTAACGGAGAATAGAACAAGAAGCTGGATGTCCGTGGTATCGAGGGAAAGAGGTCCATTCTGTGCCGGCAGATCGTTCGCTTTATACCTACGACAGAGCCCCCTCCGGTTCCCCTTATCTCGTTACAGCCCCCGCGATCCTCTGGCAAGATGAGGCAGACGGGCTACCTCAGCAACTGATAAGAGTAATAATAGTGGCAGGATTCCATCACATGGTTATCGACTCGATCATTAAGATCGTTACGCAGAGGATAAATGAGATTTGTCTCATTGAAGGTGGGTTCGCCTATGACTAACCCCTATCATCGCATAGACTCAACCCCTGGCTTGGCAGGCGACCGAGCATAGCCATACTACCGAAGCAGTAACTGTCATGATTACAGCTGAGGACGAGGCTGGTGCTAGGGCTTATCCCGTTATTTTTAGGCGCTCTGGCGTTGACTCCAGTACCTGCGTCAGCGGCCATCCACCCCCCTGCCTGGATCCATCCGTACCTACGCCCGTCTATACGTGCATCTACGCTCCCGTCGATAGATGCTACTCACATTACATACACGTATGCAGATTGCAGCTGAAGATGAGGCTCACCTTGTCGCTTAACTGCCACGTTTTTTCCCCTTCCTTAATTCCTTTCCTTCACAACGGTACCCTGCTCTCGATGTTGTGGGGGAAACTCCATGCTCTGTTGCACCTAGGTATATCTACACTACAGTTTGTCCTAAGTCTGCTGCTGCTAATGCCTACCCTGCCGGTTAGGATTGCCGAAGAACTACGATAAAATCCCGGGATTCCTTTTACGAGACATGGAGTTTGCGGCACGGGTCCGAGGGATACATAGACCTCGACAAGACTCCTCAGCCGTAGACGAGAGAAAAGAGAGCATTTCGTGAGCGTTCAAGGTGGATTAGCTACCTTACGTACCTATACGGACCCTGGTCGAGCGCCAATTCCTGCCACGTGCGAGATGCACGAAGCTGACCTATGAGTGATGCCTTGTCGACGGGGCTTACCACTTGGATGGGTCATGAGACCCGTTTGGATCTCAGCAAAAGTGCGGGTCTCCCAAGGTGATGGTATCGTGATCGCATCTGGACTAGGACGCGCGCACCTCCCCCCCCCCCCTTGTGAGAGCTTGGCTCTGCCTCTCCTACGCGTACTCCGTGGGAATATGCTGACATGATGCTCTCCGGCGCTGTCCAGCCGATGTCCCCCACCCTCGAGGGCGACTGAGTCCAGGTTCCACGCCCTCGGGTGCTGCGGCAGAACGAGTCAACTGCGTGCCACTGTCGAGCGAACCTAGGTGGGTGGGCCCGACCCCTGTCAGCATCTAGAGCACACGGAGATCTCACCCCCTGTCCGGACTCTAGCGAGGCAGCAGCGTCCAACCCCTAAAACGGCATACCGTCATCCTCAAAACGAACACCAAGTCAACACGGGGGTTCCGCGGTAACTCGCGCCAGCTGGGGCGAGACAGAGGGGGTGCCCGGACGCGAATCACCAGGACGCAGAGAGGCGCTGGGGGCAGCATATTGTCAAGATGGCGATCGACGCCGAGCCGCACCGAGTTGGTAAGGGCGGCTAGACGCAGAGGAGTCGGGCTGGATAGGTGACTGTCCACCCAGGATAGGGATCGGCCAGGATGGAGCGTGGCGGGATAGGCGAAGCACAGGGTCAGGCTCGGCGAGGTGTATCTCGTCTCGCGCGTGCCGCTTCCTCCTCCCTCGCTCAGTCGTTGTCGCGAGGGCGACGGGTGACCATCTAAGCTCGCCTCGATGTCTCCGGCCAGCTCCTCGCCCCCGCTCTAGGCGCTGGGAGGGTCCGTCTGCGTCGTAGCAGGGCGCGTCGCTGGAGAGACCTTGATCGGAAAGTCTTGCTCGCTACGAGCATGTGCTCGATGTGGCGGCATGCGTCACAGTCGCCGGAAAGACGTCACTCCGGCTCTCGATGGGTAGCGCATACGCGGGCGCTGCGAGCGGCAGTGCCACCGTTCCGGACTTCGCTCAGAACCTGGTCGGACAAGACGTCGAGCTGAGGATCTCGGTGCCATCAGCAAGAATCCACCCCTCCTTATCATGACAATGTGTCTAATATTAGGATCCCGTGAACTTCTGCTCGAAGCAACACTAGGGCCCTACAGAGACGCTGACTCTACGCATGGCGGAGAGCGCCTCAGGTGGGTGGCGCCGGGATAGTCCGCGCGGCATTGTTCCCTCTTGGGACTGCCGGTTTCACTTTCAGTGGGATTGTGTCTCGTGCAGTTATTTATTTGTACATACATACGGGGACGAAGCTATCTAGTCCATTGCTGGCCACACAATCTCTCCCAGCGCATAATACCATCTACAGTTTGGCGTCCCTTCTCCGCAAGCCACGGAGCCATTATTATGCATCTCATATATATGTACGTAGAATATCCCTCACAGCCACTGTTTATTTTTAAAGTGAGACAGAAACCGGCCGCCGTCTCCGTCCTTGATGCTCGAGCTGTGCACTACCCACAGGACGGCCTTAATAGCCACCTCCGGAGTATCTGGCCTCTTGAAGTTGGGCGCGTACTTGCTGAATTTGACCAACATTTTTCGAAATGTTTCTCGCTCCTTCGGGCTGGCTGCAGACGGGAGACAAATATGATTAGCCACATATTTCGAGGGAGATCCTGAGGGGGGGAGGGAAGAAGGTGTGGGATGGGAACCGTACGGTCCTGGAAGTGGCCGACCTCGACTAAGCCTGGGCAGACGCTGAGGAAAAGCACGCCGTCCTTCTTGTATTGCGCGTTGAACTTGGCCGTGATCATGTTCATGGCGGCCTTGCTCGTGGCGTAGAGCGCGGTCGTTTCGAGATCGTATTCGTTGGTCCAGTCGATGTCGGCCAAGCCGCTGGTGATAACCACGACCTTCTTGGCGTCGCCCTTGAGGATCAGCGGCATGAACAAGTTGTACAGGTGGATGTTGGCGAGCACGTTGGTCTCCATCAGCTGGCGGAACTCTTCCGACAGCTCCTGAGGCTTCTGCCCCCTACCCGGACCGCCCCCCGCTCCCGCGGCCCAGTTAGCCACCGAATCCTACGAGCCCGGACATACGGGCGGGCGAAATAGATGAAAGAGAGACGGGCTGCAGCTCACAAGACACCGATGCCATCGTAAGTATCAAAGGACGTGACGTATGCCGCATTGGCGAAGAGATAGTCGAGGCTGCCGCCCGTAATCTCTGCAGTTTCAGAGGCCGCTCTCTGCCACGGGATTTGATGTTAGAAGTTGACAGCTGCCTCGACGGGATCCCGTTCAAGAAAAAGCGCGGGGGGGGGGGGGGGATGGAGGGGGGATGAGGGAGGAGTAAGCTGGCGTTCTCGCTCTTTCTCCTCCTCACAGCCTCTCTTTCTTTTTCAGTCTCTTATTATTCTCTCACCTTCAACTGGTCGTAGTTGGTCAGGTCGGCCTCCAGGATCTTGATATTTGATCGTCCGCGCAGCTCGGAGGCCACCCGCGCGTCGGTCGGCGGTTTGTTCCGGACGATACCCACGACGGTATTTTTCGGGTCGCTGGAGAGCTGGTTTAGGAACTCCCACTATAGCGGTCAACCCAACATGACGGTCAGCCGGATATGCAACGACACGCAGCAGTGACTTCATTGCAACCTACGCCCAGGCCCTTCGAAACGCCGGTGACAACGTACGAGGGCATTATTCACGCGTGGTGACGGGTGGTCTGGTTTCCTGTTACGGATTGGCTCGACGGAGGCAAGGCTGGAACAGGAGGGGATCAAGATTAAATGAAATAATCCGTCGACGGTCGCACGCTCACGTAGGTATCTAGTAGGGCATCCGTGCGCCCCTATATGCCAGGTCAGAACACAGCTTCCTTAAGTCCGGGCAGGGGAATGGCCCGGATTGGTAAGTTGGAACAGTAATATCGATGAAAAGCTGGGTTTAACGCCGGCGCCCGCGTAGCGACCCCCTCGGAATAGGGGCGTACGGGCATTCCGAGCTGGGTATTCCCCTGGGTCGCGTGTACAACGACGCCTGCTGGGATCTGAGCAGCTTTTCCTTGCCCGCTGGGAACCCCTCGCGCTTTCGGGGCCTAGCAAACGGGGGAGGACGAGGGGACGGACGGGAGGGTGGAAGGGAGGATGGGAGGGAGGGCGTCTCCAGCTCTGGACATCGTAATATTACCTATGGCATGACGGCGTTGCCATCCCTGGTGCACAAGCCGGATTCAGATTGTACCGTATTTGTACCTAGCTGTAGACCAGCCGGTAGGGCTGCTGCACGATCCCCTTCTAGGCCTGGCTTGGCCGGGGACTACCCAGACTAGCGCGCTAGGCCACCAGCCAAGCCGGGACGGTGCAGGGGACCGATGTACCCTGGTAGGTACCGGGCACCACAAGTACCCAGCCTAAGGCAGCCCAACACACCCAAAGCGCTGCGGCTTGTTCTGGAATCATAAGCTGTACGATAAGCATCAGCGACGTGCCCTCGGACGAATTCGCCCGCCTGCACCATAATCACGCTGACGGTCTGGCTATTGTAGCAGCCCACGGCTACGTAGTATGTCTCGTCGGCAGATCCAATCAACTCCCCAGCACATAATCCGAACAGGCATCTCTCGACCTTGGCGCTCCAGCGGCTTACCCCCCATTCCGTACAGCGCCCGTTTGGGATCAGGTCCCGGCGCCATAACCTTGCATGGGACAACTGGCTCGATCCCGCGAACGCAGTCGATGCCGCCCACCTGGAAGCTGACGCTTATCGGTGCCCGCGTCTTGCGCTCTGCTTGCGCTTATCTACACCGGTGCCGAGCCAACACTACGCAGATGAAGGGGCCCGTGAGTGCGCTGATCTTGCAAGTGGGTGGTCGCCACGGGACAGCGCCAGTGAGCGGGCGGAGCGCGAGCACCGAGCCGGAAAACTGGAGGGAGGCACGCACACGCTAATACGCAGCAGGTTGGTATCGCGGTGGTAGGCAGACAGACAGCCAACTCCCAGCGCGGGATCCTGGACTGCCCAGGCTGCACACGGGTGTATATTAGCGCGACCTCGCCCTATTCGGCTTCCAGCATGATGGGATTTGCATACACGGTTAGACACACATGCGAGAGGTGACGCTGCGAGGGAATCTGGGTGGTGGATTTAACGCCTTTGAGCGGCGCGAGGGAGAAAAAAAGCCAGCGATCGTTTCATGTCGCGGCACAGCGCCGTCCCAGGGGCGCGAGCCTACCTAACTTACCTACCTCTAGGTACCTCCTAGCCTGGAAATAGTGCACCGCTTCCGTGACCATGGATGTCTGCTTGGCGGAACAGGGCACCGGGATACAAGCGACTGCCCACATATACCCGAGAGATACCCGGGAGCTACTTGGCGTGGTGCCGGGGGGGTACCTGCGGCAGGCGGGCCACGGGCCGTCGCCTGTTCCCAAGCGATGTAACGACGGTGGCGGCGTCGGATTTAGCGTTGTACCCGTCGGGTATACCCCGGGCACCCACACCCCCCCCCGGAGGTTTTGACCCTGGCAATCCTTACTGCCGCCGCCGCCGCTGCTGCTGTAATCGTACCCGACAGCCGGTTTGGCGGTTTGTTACCTCGAGATGCCCTCCGCCCCCTCGCTGTCGCACTCGGGCATATGTGTGTCTGATAGCCACTGGGCTGCTTCACCGGCCCTGACGGCCTTCCCCAAGGGACTTGTAGGGATTGTGGGAATCACGGCGACGTTTTCTCTGGATAGGGGATGCGTGTGCGAATCTCCCGAAACGGTGTCTGCGACGTCACGCACGCGTGTGATCGGGAGAGAACTGGCAGATTAATTCTTAGTATAGCGATTAATGGAACGGGGGAGCAGCGTGGGATGGGTTTTGGCGATCGCTGAGAGTTCATATGTAAACCTCGAAGGGGACGTTGAAAAGGGGCCCCCTATCGAGATCTTCTACCTGATAGGAAGCAATCGATCGATGCGCTGCTGCGAATTGTATAGTGACGTGCTCTGAAAATCGCGCCCGCTCGTGCTCGATACTTACTCGTAGCCGTTGCTCGTACGACGGAAGAATTCGCCCAAAATATACACCCAAGAAAACGAGGGCTGCTCTCGGTTGACGCCATGACGGACGCCCGCGCTAGGGATGACATCCTCGAGCTGGCCACGAGGGCCAAACAGGCCGTGCACAGCCCCAGCAGCTTCATGACCGAGCTGCTCGTGCAACAGCAGCAGTACGCCTGTCTGAACTGGCTGTGCCGCTTCGACGTGCTCAGGCGCATCCCGCTGCCGCCCTCGTCGGTGTCGTACCGCGATCTAGCGCGGGCGTGCGACGTGCCAGAGGACAGCCTGCGCGCGGCGACGCGGATGGTCATGACGACGGGCTTCCTGCGCGAGACGGCCTCGGGCGAGGCGGCGCACAACGCGCTGTCGGCCGCGTTCGTCGAGAACGCCGACCTGATGACGTGGATGCTGCACATGGTCAACCACACGGTGCCGTTCATGAACGGCTTCGCCGCCGCCACCGAGAAGTTCGGCGACTCGCTCCAGACCAACGAGACCGCCTTTAACGTCGCCTTCGACACCGACCTCGCCTACTTCCCCTACCTCAAGTCCCGCCCCGACCTCGAGCGCGAGTTCGACGCCTACATGCAGAGCCAGTCCAAGGTCCACGGCGGCGCCCGCGTCGAGCACCTGCTCGACGGCTTCGACTGGGCCGCGCTTCCCGAGGACGCGCTGGTCGTCGACGTCGGCGGCGGCAGCGGCAGCACCTCGCTCGCGGTCGCGCGGGAGTTCGAGGGGCTGCGCTTCGTCGTGCAAGACCAGGCGACGCCGATCGAGGGGGCGCGGCGGCGCAAGGCCGCGGCCGCGGCGGAGGACCCGGCGTGGCAGCGGATCGAGCTGCAGGAGCACGACTTCTTCGGACCGCAGCCGGTGGCGGGCGCGGCGGTGTACCTGCTGCGGATGATCATCCACGACTGGCCGGACGCGAAGGCGGCGCAGATCCTGGGGCAGCTGGCGCGCGCGATGAGCCCGGCGAGCCGCCTCCTGATCATGGACATGGTGATCCCGGCGCCGGGGTCGGGGCCGATCCTGGCCGAGGCGGCGCTGCGCGAGAAGGACCTCTGCATGCGCCAGGTCTTCAACGCGAAGGAGCGCGAGACGGGCGACTGGCATAGCCTGGTCGCCCAGGTCGACCCCCCGCTGCGAATTCGCGCCATTAAGAGGCCCGACGGCTGTCAGCACTCAGTCATCGAGGTGGCGCTGGCGCGCGACGGTCACGCGGGCGCGACGAATGGCGTGAACAAGCTGAACGGGACGAACGGGACGAACGGGACGAATGGCGCGAGTCACTAGGGGGAGCCTGTGGGCGTACAGATCAGCTTCGCCCCCCCCCCCTTTTTTAAGACAATCTATGTATTTAGACGAAGCCACGTCGAAGAAGCGAGACGGAGTTAATGCTAGATTGGTCTCCCGATTCCCCGTCTCCTTTTTGTCGCCTGTCGGCGGCGCCTCGGCCTAAGCCTATCGTGGCAATGGAGTCGCGATGACGGGCTTAAACCAATATTTCCCATCGGCCCCGTCTTTTCCCACTCCGCACCTAGACATTGCCCTCGTGAATACACCGTGTCACAACCAGCGACAAGACTAGAGATGGTGGTTTCTCCGTGGTCACCCGACTAGAAGAGGCGCGAGGCGCCTATGGCAAGGGTTGAGTGGAATAGGTGAAAAGGCAAAAAAGGGCGGTGTTTTGCGAAACTCCGTGTGCAACCAACAGAGACCAAGTATGTAGCAAATAGAGTGACAGCAAAAACACCGATACTTTTGGCCTTGATATAAGATGGGGGTAACGCTCTTTGTGCGCGCGAGAGAGGACTTCTGCCTTGTCCAACGTCGCGGGAGGAGGCCTCTCACTTCCCTCTTCCCTATGAACTATCCCCCGCCCGAAATCGTAATCACTACAAAAACATGTGGCCTTTTCACATATGAGTTCGGAAAAAATAAACCGTAAAAGTGATCGGACGGACAAGTTTCAGTGTGCTAGTAACCATGCGCCTAGCAGTATCTGGTTCTAGGCTGGGATAACATAGGCGTGTGTAATGATACAGAAAGAGAGACCCTTCCAAAGGCCCAAACGCCGCGAAGCACCGTCTAGTAGTACACGATGTCTTCGCTGTTGGCCCCCGCGTCCTTCCACCGGTTCAGCGCCCTCTTGACGTTGTCGGCCGCCTTCTCGGCGTAGCCGGGCCCGGGGTTCTCCGGCGGGATGACAGACGGGTCGCCGGCGATCCAGGCGACGGGCGTGCCCGACCCGCGGAACAGGCGGTTGAGCTCCTTGACGTCCTCGGGCGCGAAGGCCCGCCCGAAGATGACCGCCCGCGGCGGCTTGCTGTAGTCGTGGCTGCCGACGACGTTCCCGCTGGGCGCCTTGGGCCCGCGGCCGGCGATGAGGTCGCCCAGGTTCTCCTTCGCGTACTCGTACGAGTTGACGAAGTGGATGACTGCCGCGCCGGAGTCTTGGTTAGCGCTGCTGCTGCTGCTGCTACCTACTTGTGCTGGGGGGGGGGGGGGTGGCTTCGAGCACGCGAACCTTCGATCTCGGGCTTGATCATCGGCGTCACCTTCTCGCCGACCTCGAGAGTCTTGCCGCACAAGACGACGGGGACGGGAGCGGTTAAGTCCGCGGCATTAACTGCGCCGCTTGCCATGGTGGGCGGTCTGGGTGTCGTCTAGTAAGTATCTTGATGGGGACTTATTTTATTTTTTTTTTTCCTTTCCGGTCGCGGTGATCGTCGTTGCGTCTTCGCCCTTAGCATCTACACCGCAAGCAAGGCTCGTTACGTTTATAAGGCTGTGATGTGCTACGGGAGAGGATTCGCTTGCCGCCGCTGGCCGACGTGCTGTTGGGATTAGAAATCAGACTGTCAGATTTTCATATTCATGGCACGACGGGGTGCGCTCCCGTCATACGAGCACCTGGCGTGTGGCACTACAAACCAATAACGGCGATAGGTTAAATCCGCCCCCGAGCTTTGTCCCCGAGTACGGTTCCCGAGAGGAGAGCAGTACCTCCACCTCGAACAAAGGGATGGATGTCGTCTACATCACCAATTAGACCCCCCATATCGAGTTAAATTCTTTCTGATGCTCTGCCCATGTTCAATCTGCTCACGAGTTTCATGACGCGTACACGCCTGTTGTGTCCAGGCCTCTCCGTATTTTCTAAATACCTGACCAGATCTGCGTCCTGCGCTCCCCCGCATTGGTATTCCCATTCCTCTCGGCCTCTAGAACCAAGCGCGACCATGTCTATCCAGCAGTATCAGGCGATCAAGCAGGGCGGGCCCTTCAAACTCGTCACGGCCACGGCCCCCAAACCCGGCCCTCACGAGGTCACCATTCGACCTAAGGCCCTGTCGCTCAACGCTATCGACTGGAAGAATTTCCGGTTCGGCGCTACTGTCCCAGGATGGCCTACCGTTCTCGGCATTGAGGGCTCTGGCGTAGTAGAGTCAGTCGGAGACGGCGTCACGTCCTTCAAGCCCGGTGACGAGGTCATGAACTGGATCCAGAGAACTCAGTACAATGGCACATTCCAGGAGGTCTACACCGCCCGGGACGTCGTCGTCGCTAAGAAGCCGGCAAACCTGAGCTTCGAAGAGGCCGCCTCCCTCCCGTGAGTAGGAACACCCTCTGTTAAGATACGCACGAGTGGCTGAACCGTCCCGTGGTCGCGTAGGATTGCTTTTCTCACCGCGGCCGCTGGTGTTGCTGTCGGGCTGAAGGTGCCCCTGCCCGGCCTCCCTGGCACCGAGGCCATCAACCCCGCGCCGAAGTCGATCCTGGTTATCGGCGGTAGCTCGGGCGTAGGTTCAGGCGCCATCCAGCTCTTGCGACTAGCGCTGCCGTCTGCCACCATCATCACGACCAGCTCGGTCGCTCACCACGCCCACCTCAAGTCCCTGGGCGCCAACACCTGCCTCGAGCGAGCTGCCCAGGAAGATTCGGCCGCATTGAAGGCCGCAGCCCCCGGCGGCGCAGGAGTAGACGCCATCCTCGACGCAGTGGGGGCCGCTGCCGACTCGCCGGCTATCTATGACGCGTTCAAGAGCGATGGTCCGAAGCTATACGCCTTGGTACTTACGCGTCCGGGCGTGCAGCTCCCCGACGGCCTCCAATCAACTTGTAAGTGATTCTTTAAGTTGTCCCGTGTGTCGGACTTGTTACATAGTGGGGGGTTGTTTTCTTGTCTCGCGAGGGCCCGTACTCCACGATATTTCCTCCCGTATGGGACGGACCCCTGAATGATGATCATCACGTCTACTGCTGGGTGACTCCGTTCCTAACCCTTGATTTTGCAGTGGTCGGTGGCCAGAACATCATCGACAAGAACCCGGCTGCCATGGAATACCTCACCAAACTCCTAGCAGAGGGGAAGTACAAGCTCCCCCTCAAGGTCGAGGTGGTCGGCAAGGGCTTCGAGGCTATCGAGAAGGGCCTAGACAGGATCCCGCAGAACAGCGGCAAGAAACTGGTAATTAGCCTGTAAGGGGTATGCGAGTTGCACATTCTATGCCACCAGACTGCGTAGGAGGAGTCGGTAGCCGATGAGTAGAGATGAAGCAATCAAGCAAAATAGATTACCGGTTACACCTCGTGTGCTTGTTCGTGAGCCAAGGAGTGCCACCGAGCGGAGCAAAATCGTACTGAATTCCGAGCTGGCTCCCTTTCTGTCTCTGATGTGGCCGATCTGCGAGGGATGATGCCTGGATACGGATTGTTTTTCGCGAGCGGCAAGGGAGATGATGCCCAGTGTGATGTTACGATCTGGACCACTTCTTATAGTATGTTGGGTATCCACGGAGACCCCTTGCGTGCGGGGTCAGTGGGGCCGCGGGGTCGCGTGCAGTAAGGAGCTTTATCGATAAGACCGTGCTAGATGAAGTGCCTAAGCGAGGGGCTCTATGAATACCCACATATAGAAGCACTCTTTAGATGGACCAGGGTTAGATGGGCCAGGGTTAGAGGGGACCGGGGTGGACTTGGATGGGAATACTCCACACGATGAGCGAGAAAGAAGCTGAATCAAGTATCAAACAGTCACGCTGAATGACCCTTTTTTTACGTGGCATGTTCTCGACGTCGGATTCCTTGGGCACCCTTTTCTTCATCCAACCTAGGTGTTACTGGAAATCTAGCGCAGGCTGCCCACTCCAACAGGTACCCATATACCCCCATGCTTCCTTCCCATGCGATATGTAACGGCCTCTTCTGCCCCCTTACACAACCCTCACACAACCCTACGCTAGAGCCTCCGTCTACTTGTCACTCTTTTCACTCTACCACGTTGCAGGTGCTCTCGATGATGTGGGCCCGCTCTTCGCTTCGCGGCAGAAATCGGACCCGGAAGGGCTTCGGCGCGCGCAGGGGATACGGGTCGAACGCGTCTTCCGACAGGTTCAGCGGGATCTCCTCTTCCTTGCCGTTCACCAGCGTCACCGCTGGCTTGATCTCGAAGGCCCAGATCAAACTAGCCAAGATCAGACACATGTTATTCTCGGTAAACCGGATCCCCGGGCATATCCGTCGACCGGCGCCGAAGCAGAAATGGTCGCGGTCGTTGGGGTCCGGCAGCGCCGAGTAGTCGAGCGACGACCTCTGGTACTCGGCATACCGCTCCGGCTTGAAGGCGAACGGGTCGGGGAAGCGTTCCTTGTCGAAGTGCAGTGCCACGGTGTTGCAGGCTAACGCGGTGCCCTTCGGGATAACTACGCCCTTGTACGTCACGTCCGCATCGGTAAAATGACGGATGCTCCACGGCGGTACGGGGCAGAGCCGGAGAATCTCCTTAACGCACGAGAAGACGTACGGGAGGTTCGGGACGTCGTCCATGTTCGGGGTTCTCGACGTGCCGATGACGCTTTCGACCTCGGCCGCTACCTTCTTTTGCACCTCTGGCGTAGCCGCCATGTAAAAGATTAGGTTAACGACGGTTTGGATGGACGTGTGCGAGCCCGCCTCAACGAGACCTCCGGCGAGCCAGGCCAGGTCCTCGTCCATCAAGCCCTGCTGGTACCAGTTGGCGTTGATCATCTGCGCTGCGTAGCAATCCGGGGCCACGCCCTTGGCGACTTGGTCCTTGAGGATGTTCCACGTCCGCATCTTCACCCAGAGAATGAACTCAGCCAGCTTCAGGGCTCGCTTTCTTGACGGCTGCAGCCATTCCGGTAGGTCGGCGAGCGGCGGGAACGAGTCTTCGATGAAGGCGCCGGCTCGGACGAGCCTTCCGAGGATCTTCGAACTCTCCACCATGTTCTT
This sequence comes from Durotheca rogersii, assembly GCF_024521655.1. NCBI lineage: Eukaryota > Fungi > Ascomycota > Sordariomycetes > Xylariales > Xylariaceae > Durotheca > Durotheca rogersii. The sequence continues at coordinate 32,541 of NW_026251287.1, read as the reverse complement.
GATATCCTCGTCATCCTTCCCCCGAATGCGCCGCCCGTAAACCGTCTTCATCATGATAGAGAAGATGGTCCGGTTGATGTGCTCCCGGAACACAAAGTCCTCGGAGCTCCGGAAGGCGAGGTCGTACAAGAGCTGACCGATCTCCTGAGTTTGGATCGGGAGCATGGCCGCTGTCATCTTCGGCGTCAGGAGATTGTGACAGATCGTCCGGTATTTGCGCCACTTGGCATCATACGGCATTGTCACCACTAGATCGCGTAGGTTAGCGACTGCGACCCAGTCTGATGAATTTTCTAAGTTGTACAACTCGACAGCTCTTGGGAGTGCTTACTGCGCATACCACCGACAACCAGTTCCGCCATTGGTGTTGCCAGCTTCGACGAGGTCGAGACAGACTGGGTCGCTCGTCAGCACACAGATCAGATCCCGAACACACGGGCCGCGCCTACCTGCTTGTCGAGGACCTCCTTCACGGCTTCGGGGCTGCTCAGAACCACCCAGGTATACCAGCCCAGGCGGATCTTGTAGATCTCGCCATACTCGTCCGCCCATTCTCGGAACTTCTGCAGCGCATTGGGGGGGAGGTCGAGGCCGATGCCGGTGATGAGGCTGCCCTTGGGACCTGGTATCTTGTCCAGCCGTCGATCTCTGCGGGCGACCCAGACCAGGAGAGCCAGAAGTGGGAATCCCACGACGACAAGGCCGACCTTGAGAGCCCAGTGTATAGGTGATAGCTGCGATTGTGGTAAAATATCCATTGCGCCTAGGGTATGCGCCGTTCGCTGTCGTGCTCGAGACGAGTTATTCCCTGATACTACGCGTATATATCTATTCCGCGTGTACGGTACGCGGTACGTGCCCGGCCGAGGGGTGGACGCGACGTTCGGACTTAACGCGCCGAGATGCAATTCGGCGCTCGCCAAAACCGAGAGGTCTGACATGAAATGTGCCGACTGGCTGGGATCGGGTACTGCGTCGGGTACATCACCCGCTCCGTTCGATGTCTCGCTTTCCGTCTCTCTTCCCATCGGCCTCTGGCCTTTAGGAGGTAGGTAGCTGATAGGTCCTCTGGCCTTTAGGCATTAGGTAGCTGGCAGGTGTCCAATCGCGCCTTTCGGCCCTCATCGTCCTCATCTCGCCCTTCGACCTCTCATCTCGCCCTTCGACCTCTCATCTCGCCCTTCGACCTCTCATCTCGCCCTTCGACCTCTCATCTCGCCCTTCGACCTCTCATCTCGCCCTTCGACCTCTCCTCCCGCCGTTCCTCTCCTCCGAACTACCTCCCCCATAGTAGATTGTGCTAGCCTACCTACCTTGGTATGTGTAGGTATGTACGTAATCTAGGTATATACCTCTTCGCTGCCGTCGAAAAGGCGACATCCTAGCAAGTCACTTGACCCCCCTCCCCCAACCCCCCCTTTTCTTCACTCTCCCCCCTTCAACGCGTCTTGATTATGTAAGCTCTTCCCAGTCTTTCCAAGATTCCCACACGAGTCTGCGTGTTGAATTCACTTGGCTTTACTTGGCTCCTCTGTTTGTTTGTTTGTATGCACGTTCTTGACGCCATCACTCTTGGTGGTCGTCGATAAGCGACTCTGGCCCCAAAAATTCCGCCGCTGACCTTCCGCGGATCACTGCCCTCCCTCCCAGGGCCTTACGTGCCCAGACACCCTCTACCCTTATCATGGACGAGAAGAAAGTCCCTCTCCAGCAGTCAGCGACACAGACTGCAGTCAGCTCCGATCGAGACAGCTATAATCAGGCCCAGACCGAGGCATACTCCCATATCCCCGCCCGCACGCCGCAGGAGCCGGACCAGTCACCGGAACGGCCCACCGCCGACGCACCATCGCAGTATGTCGACGTGAAGAGTCTCTCCTTCATCCTGGTCCTGGTCGCGTTGAGCCTTAGTCTTTTTTGCGTCGCGATCGACAACATTATCATCGCCACCGCCATTCCCGCTATCACGGACGAGTTTCACGCCATCAACCACATCGGATGGTAAGCACAGCCTTGGTATGCGAGAAAAGACGCGTTATCGATGCTGCTGACGCTAACCATGCAGGTATGGCTCGGGCTATCTTCTTCCCACCTGCGCGTTCCAACTGCTGTCCGGGAAGCTGTACTCGCGGTACGCGGCGAAATGGATTTTCCTGGGCGCCCTATTCCTCTTCGAGGTCGGCTCGCTGATCTCTGCCGTCGCGCCCTCGTCTGCCGTCTTCATCGTGGGTAGGGCCATCGCCGGCGTCGGCGCCGCCGCGCTGTTCACGGGATCTCTGGTTATCGTCGCTACCATCGTGCCTCCCGAGAAGGCGCCCGCGTTCCAGTCCGTAAACGCGGCGACGTTCGGCGTCGCCTCAGCGGTCGCCCCCCTCGTACGTTCCTTCCTGGCGTCTCTATGCTCGTGCTCACCTGGAGGCTGACCGTCTCAGATCGGAGGTGCCTTTACCGACAATGTGACTTGGCGCTGGTGCTTCTACATCAACCTGCCCATCGGCGGGGTGTCAGCGCCGCTCGTCCTCTTCCTCCTAAAGACTCGGACGCCGGCGCACACTGCGGCGTCGCTCGGACAGGTCTTATGGAATCTGGACCTCCTGGGCCTCGTGTTTTTCCTCCCCAGCATCATATGCTTTCTCCTCGCCATGGAGTGGGCGGGGATACAATACGACTGGTCCGATTGGCGCATCATCGTCGTCATGGTCTTCTTTGGTGTACGTCTCCCCCCCCCCCCCAGTCAGGTACCTACTACGTGGCGCGCATCGCTGACGATTCTCGATTCGCGGCCCTGTCCAGGTTCTGCTCGTGGCGTTCGTCGCAGATCAGTTTTTCATGGGTGAAGATGCCACCGTCCCGGTTCGACTAGCCAAGCAGCGCACGATTGCGGCCGTCAGCTGGTACAACATGTTCTCTTTCGGTGCTTTCAACACTGCCTTCTACTTCATCCCTCTGTACTTCCAAGGCATCAAGAACACGAGCGCCGAGGACTCGGGCATCCGTATGATTCCGCTCGTCGTAGTGCAGGTCGTCGTCATCGTCATCACAGGTATCCTCTCTGCCAAATCGGGTCATTACGTACCCTTCTTCGTCGCCAGCTGCACAGTCGCTGCTGTTGGCCTCGGCCTACTTACGACATGGGGCGTGGATTCGTCAGCGGGAGAATGGGTGGGATATCAAGTGCTTATCGGCTTTGGGCTCGGGATGGGCATGCAGCTATTTGCGACGGCAGTTTCCGCGGTAGGTCCTGCCCAGCGAGGTTACGATATCGGCACAAGCTAATTCCACCTACTTGCCATCTAGACTCTGCCTGATACCGATGTCCCTACGGGCATGGCCCTGACAACCATGGCGCAGTTCTTCGGCGCCTCGATCTTCCTCGGTGTCGGCAACAACGTCTTCGCTACTAAATTCATCGGATACGTTGACGCCCTCCGGATCCCAGGCCTCGACGGCCACACGCTCGTCTCAGCGGGGGCTACGACGCTGCGAGACGCGGTGCCGGCGGAGTACCTGCCGCAGGTGCTCGACGCTTACATGGATGCCTTGACCTGGACATTCCGCATCTCGCTCATCCTGGAATGCCTCGCCATATTCGGCGCGGTGGGGATGGAGTGGAAGAGAGTGCGAGGCCACGGCGGCGAGAAGGCACCGTCAGCGAATCCTTCATCGGCCAACTCGGGGTCCTAGTGTCGGGGTGAAGGACGGTGATCGTCGTGGAACGGTTTATGCGGCGGGGCAAGGATGAAGATTGTGGCTGTATTTGCAGTTCTCCCTTCCAGGATGTGTAACTTGACGAATCTTGACAGGATCTCCTTATCCACGGGGGGGGCGGTGGTGAAACCGGCTGGAACACACGCACGCACACACATAGGTATACCTATATATAGGTATATATCTAGGTATAGTACAGCGTAAAGCACAGCGTATCCGCATTGTTCGATTTGCGTGCGGGGCGTGCCTGATTCTCTCTAGGGACGGTTTGCCGCCCCTCGGCCCCGATAGTTCTGCGTAGCTATGCCCACATGAAGGGGCCTAAGGCTGGGTGGCCTAAGTCGTGGCCCGCGGGAGACGGCAACGCGCAGGGAAGGATGCGATCGACAGCGATCGGCACAGGATTCGAGAAATGATGCCGTCTATCGCAAGGAGACGGCACCCTCAGAAGCTAACGCGTGTAAGCTACATAGGGAAACTTATGCTTATCTGTGCTACATCGGCCGTTTCTGGTGGTTACTTGAACTAGGGAGGGGGAGGGCTAATCAGAGCGAGCGAGGCCAGGATCGGACCTGATACGAGCCAACACGGGGCGGCCCGGAGAGTACGTTAGATAGTAGGTAAGCTGACCCGTCGATGGGTTGACCACGGCCACCATCGCACTGACGAGGTCGGAGGGGTGTGTGGTTCTGTTCTGCGCAGCTCGCATGTGTGTGTATGTATGAGCATGTAGACTGGGAGGGGAGGGGAGAGCACGCAATAGGTGCATGGATAGGAGGGCGTAATACTCGATAACTGCATTGCCTCGATAACAGCCTGTCCAGCGCACAGCTAATGCAGAGCCGATGCAGAACACCTAACGAGAAAGGAGGACGGCCCCCGAGGCAACCTTATTCCTTAGCGCGTCGCCATCGGTAGATGGAACCGTGTGGAGGTGTGGTCTGGGGGGGGTAAGGGGGAGGCGTAAGCAGGTTGCAACGCGACACGTTCATACTCACCACCAACCCACTCTCCTCTTGCTGGCGCCAGGCCGACTCTGGCGAGAGATGACCGCTAACGCATCTATCTGCACACATGCCTACCGCATGCTGCATCCGTAGGCAGGTAGAGACGGAGAAGGGAGGATTTGCGTGCAAGGGCGCGCGCGGGAGGAGACGCTCAGCTAGCCCGAACTCCACAACCGGCGATGGCTAGGGGAGCGGGATGTGTCGCTATATAGGAAGGACGGAAGGGAGCGCCCAATGAGACGGCGTCGAGCCGGCTACGTAACGCACGATGATAGAGGTGGCCTTCTAGTCTTCTAGTCCTGGTCGGGACTTGCCGTGAACAGCTTGATACCTATCTGGCTGTCTACCTACCTACCTACCTCCCTACCTACCTCCATACCTTGGATACCGCCTCTTTTTTTGGTTTCCCCCCCCCCCCCCCTGTTCCGAGACATGTGGGTTGAGGCGACTCCCAGCGCCTCGCGGCCGTGGCGTCGACGATAGCGACGTCGCCGTCTACGTACGTACTTCTCAGTACCAATCGGCTGTCTCCTTACCACAGCGCCGCGGAGTGGTCTCGCCCTGCCTAAAACACTAATGACATCGTGGATGCCAATGTGTATATTTTATATTAATAGCCCCTGGTACTGTAGCCGCTCGACGATGCGGACGTAACGGCACGCAACCAGTCACCACGGCTTCCCTGCACCGTCGCGCCACCCTGTGTCTTACCTATGTAGCGTCCGACCGTGTTCTCTCCCCCAGTTGTTCGTCCGATTTGTCCAGCCACGGCCCGGACGGCACAGCGCCACGCCATCCTCTCCGGACTCTCTCGCTCGTACCCAGCGGCCGTGCGTGCTCGGACGCAGCCAGCAGCTGCCCTGGCTGGCTTCCCGTGGCCTGCTGATCCGCCCCTGAGTGAGAGTGTCCAGGCCAGGCCAGGCCAGAGCGTCGAGTTGCGCGCGGAGGTCCAGCCTGTTTGTCACTAGCGGTACCTGGATGACCGACCGGATGGCATCTCGTCGCTCTCATACTGTAGTCCCGAGCTTGCGCTACGAGATCACCCCCATCCCCGGCCAGCCCGGGCTGGCTAGCGGCCTGGTACCTATAGCGGACAGGGGAGGGGGGGGCGATGCTCCACATTTCGCTATAGTGCTCGTCGACAGGTTGCCCGCGGGGTTCCTCGGGCTCCTGTGCTGCCGTCCTGGCCACGGCAACTTGCCCATGGCGACTAATGCCGGGTCGTGTGTGCGTCGCGCCGTTCCTACCTGTGACGGGACAGCTTACCTGTCCCCTGCCCTGGCAGCGTCCGCTGCACCCCTCTACCCTCCTCATCCGTCCAACGGAGCCGAGCCTAGCTAGGTCTGAGCAGTGTCGGCTAGGGCGGGAGGCGGCAGAGGGCAGAGGACGGCCGTACGCAGACCGAGGTGATTATTAGATATTATCCCCACGTTAGGGGGATTGCATAGGTAGACTCGATGCGGACGGAGGGGTCATTATTAATGTTAGCCAGCGATTCTTATCTGAATTGCTTATGTCCAACGTAAGCCTAGGAGGGCTTGCCGGGTTTCAGGGATAGATCCGACCGGGACGTGGGATTTCTGATTGGCGCGAGGCGGCGGATAAGTCCTAAAGGATTTGCAGTAGGGATTCTGCGAGGACGAGGTTAGCGTCAACAACCCCTCTGCCTCTTTTTCCCTCTCCGTATTGGCCTGGGGCCTGCATTGGATTTCCCAAGGTCGCTCGCTAGATCTACCCCGGGGACCTTCGATCTGAGCTGGGCTTCTCGATGTCTCTCGCTAGGTAGATGTACCTACCCCGAGGACCTGCACCCGGCGATGGAGTTCTCGATATCCCCCGCTAGATCTACCCCGGGGGTCTGCGCCCCCCCTCCCCCCCCCCCCTCCGCTACATATCTCACAGCGACTACAGTCATCGCCCATCGTCTGTCGTCGTCTCTCGTCCGGATTCCGATCTAGTGCTAATACCCCGGGTCTTCGTCACCTCATGTTCATAACGCGGGGCCAAGGCATAGTGCAGACCCCAGCCCGTTTTGCTAACAGCTAAAGCCGGCACCGTTCTCCGAGTCACGATTCTCTAGACGTGCCGTCCCGCCCTATCCCGCCCGTCTCCTACCACGGCCGAGGCGACCTTCAACAGCGTCGACAAGAGACAAGAGAACAGCACGAATCCACTGTCCACAATTCGCAATCTGCACATGCCCGCAATCTGCAACAACCACCAACGACAGCATCAACGCAACGGCTACCACCACCACAGCAACAACAACAACCACTACTACTGCTACTACTCGTGTTGAGCTGTACATCGGTCGGCACTTCGACACCTCGGTGCTGCTCCTGGTCGGAACCGTCGAGGGACGCAGCATCCCGCGAGCACAAACGCCTCTTCGACCATCTGTCCTCGGTTGCTTCGCCTGCATGCCCTCGCTGGTTGGCGGCTGGCCATGAAGATGACGGGGGATGCGCCATCGCAGAACGTCCATTTCCGCACAGCCTGCGATCCGTGCTCTACAGCCAAAGTCCGGTGCGACAAGACGCACCCGTCCTGCAATCGGTGCCTGCAGATCAAGGCGCCGTGTTCCTACAGCAAGTCGCGCAAGCACGGCAAGCAGTCGTGGCGAAAGAAGCCCGCCTACGACCAGGCCAAGGCCGGCGCCAGCACCGCACCCGAGGACCGGCCCTTAGTGACGGCCAAGACCATTGCATCGGCTACGACGTCGCCCGGCCACACCGGCTGGAGCCCCTTGCCGTCGGGGTCGATGGCCGCGCCATCGCTGGAGGTGCCGAACGGCCAGTATGCATTCCCCCATAACACTGCGCTCCTCTCCTGGGCCTTTGGCGACGGCCTTAGTGGCGACATGGATGTCGATGCCTTTGCGAGCTGGGATGTCGCCGACTTGTCGTCGTCCGCCCTGCAAGGCACCGACGGCCTCTCCGTGCCGGGCCTGACTCACAGCGAGGCCTCCCCCGGGACGTCGGGGTCCGCCGAGGTGCCATCGCCCGAGTTCAACCCCGCTAATAGCACGCACGACTGTGAGGCCCGCGCCATCTCTATCCTACGCTCCATGCAGCACGGCCAATTGCAACAAGGGGCGACGTCATGCTCCTCCGATCCGACACGCTATGCGGATCTCAATCTCACACCGCGCTTCGATCACGTGCTGGCTACGAACAAGGCTGCCCTCAACGGCTGGAGTAGGCTCATGGAGTGCACGTGCGCACAGTGTCCTCATTTGATTCTGCTCTACGTGTCGATACTCTCCAAGATGCTATTCTGGTACCGTATAGCGGCGTCGGAGAAGACTCCGTTCCTCGAAGACGGGGGAGCGGGCGATAACGACCCGACCGGCGGTAGCAACGCGACCAACACTTCCTCCCCGCAGGACCCGCCGACCGTAGATCAATTCGGCGTCCAGCCCACAGTGATACAGGTCGGGATGCTCCCCTTGGACGCCGAGGACCAGGCCAGCCTGCGTCGCGTCCTCCTCCTTCGCGAGCTGCGCAGGACGGAGAGGGCCATCGACGAGCTCATGACCGTCGACCGCACCGGCGTGGACGAGCACGCGGACGAGTTCGTGCGGCGCGCCGTGCAGTGGTCTCTCAGCGGTATCTCGCGTATTCGGGAGGAGCTGCAGGACTTGATCCAGAAAGTCGTGCAAATTCGGTAGCGCGATGGCCCCCAGAGCGGAGAGGAAAACGCGACGCCGTTGTTGCTGACGAGGCAACGGCGTTACACAGACACAGACACAGACACAGACACACGATACCTGGTCGGGTGCTTGGACCGCGACAGGGGTCGACATGATGACGGGCGTCGATGGCCGAAACATCATAATCCTTACGCACGTGGCCGCTGCGTTAGCTGGAAGGAATAAAGACTTGGTCGGCGGAAATTTCGGCCGGCGAATAATCCTTCTCTGATTGGCATGGTAGCGAAAATACATGATCTAATACATGGGTGCTCCACACCTGGTACGTTCGTCGATAGGTCCAGGCGGCGGGTAGTTGTCGACTTCCCAGACGCACAGCGCCGTCGTTGGAAGATGTTGGCGGAGGTGACGGATCTCGGCTAGGCATCCGTGAGGGATTTGTGGCGGGGCTTGGTACGGGCTAGCGGGGTGGTACACTCGGCATTCCTCGTTCGAGAGGAATCATCCTGCGCGTGCACGAGAACGACCTCACGATGTGGCATGGGCCGAGACCGAAGGGGATGGCAATGGTTCACATGACGGAAGCGACAGCACAAGCATACGTTCTAACTTAGACTAGAGAGGGAAAGGGGATGGAAATACAGTAAAGGGGCTGGTTTCTAGCTTTCGTTCCTTATATTCGAACGTATACCTACCTAGAGAGCAGACAGTGTGTATCGAGGCGACTAGTTCAAACTACTATCCATCGGATAGGGACACCTGCTAATAACTCGCAATAACGAATCCACTCAATTTCTCTCAACATAGCCGTTCACATTGACACGCTGGCCTCTCAGCACGTATCCCTCTCTCTCGGCCTCCTTCCACTGCGACTGGACCAGCTCCAACCTGCTCTGGCCCCGCGGCACGAAGCGGACACCAAACGGCTTCGGGCCGCGGAAGCTCGTGTCCTCCCAAGCGTCGTCGCTCACGTCCATGCTCTTCGCCTCGACCCCGTCCACCAGCGGCGGCCGGACCTCGAAGGCCCATACGATGTTGGCCAGCGCGAGGTCGAGCGAGTTCTCGGCGAGGCGCGCGCCGGGGCAGATGCGGCGGCCCATGCCGAAGGTGAAGTGATCGCGCTGGTACGGGTCGCCCTGGTTCGCGTACTCGGAGCTGTACTTGGGGAAGCCGAGGTAGCGCTCGGGGCGGAACACGAAGGGCTCGTCGTAGCGGTCGGGGTCGTAGTGGATGAAGCTGGTATTGCCGAGGAGGATGGTGCCCTTGGGGATGACGTAGTCCTTATACACGACGTCGGCGTCGGTGTAGTGCTTGATGCCCCAGAAGGGCGTGGGGTGCATGCGCAGGACCTCCTTGATGCAGGCGCGGATGTAGGGCAGGCTGGGCATGTCGTCGAAGACGGGGGGGCGGTCGGGGCCGACGACGCGCATGAGCTCGTCGTGGGCGGCCTGCTGCGCGCGCGGCTCGGCCGCCAGGTGCAGGAGCAGGCTGAGCAGCGTCACCGACGTCGTCGTCGACCCGGCTTCGAGGTTGCCGCCGGCGACCCAGGCGGCGTCCTCGTCGCGCAGGCCCTGCTTGCGCCACGAGTCGCTGTTCTCCATCAGCTCGCGCGCGTAGCAGACCGGCGCGTTGCCCTCCGCCACCTGCTTCTGCAGCCGCCGCCACAGCAGCATCTTGGCCTCGAGCATCGGCTTGGCGTAGGCCTCGGCCTGGCGCCGCCCGGGCTGCAGCCAGGCCGGCAGCCGCGCCAGGAACGGCAGCTCGTCGACGAGGAAGGCGCCCGCGCGCGTGATCGACCCGAGGATGCGGGCGCTAGCCAGGGCGTGCTGCACGTCCTCGTCGTCCCAGTTGGTCACGCGCAGGCCGTAGGTGCTGGTCATCATGATGCTGAAGGCGAAGCGGCGCACGTGCATCTGGAACTCCTGCTGGTCCCGGTTGCTGGTGGAGAGGTCGTAGAGGAGCTGCTTGACCTCGTACTCCTGGGACGGGACGAAGGTGTTGGTCATGGTGCTGGAGAGGAGCTGGTGGGTGATGTTGCGGTACGCACGCCACTTCTGGCCGTAGGCCAGGGTGAACATGCGCATGCCGCCCATGACCACGTCATTACCCAGCGGCGCCGGCATCTTCGAGGAGGTGTACTGGGACTACGGACGGGCCGGTTAGGACGGCGCGGCGGGACATCGGCGTCTACGTGTGTGCTGGGCGTCATACCTGCTTGTTCAAGATTTCTTGCATCGCCTGCGGGCTGTTGATGACCACCCAGTTGAACCATCCAACCCGCAACCGGAAAACCTCTCCATACTGCGCCGCCCACTCGCGGAAACGAAAGTGCGCCTTGTGAGGCAGGCTGATGCCGATACCGATCAGAGGCCACCCTCGGGGCCCTGGCATCTTATCCAGCCGTCGGTCGCGGCGAAACCATAGCGTGAGGGATGCGATGGCCAGAACCACGGCCAGCACGGCCAGCTTGTGTTCTTGGTACAGGGCGAAGGGGTCAGCCATGATGGTCGATGGCGTCTTTTACTTGAGGAAAGGAGTAAGATTCCGTTCGAGGGGGTATCTCTCGACGACAATACCCAACAGCTGCCTACGTATATATCGAGTCTTTGTCTGAGGCCTATCCAATTATATCCTCGCCTCCCCCACCCCCCAGCTAAGCCATTCAGCTCCTACGGGGGAATCGCTACCAGGCGATTGGCCCCGTCCCGGAGAACCGAGGCGCGGCCTTACAAATGGAATCGCTGACCCCTTTTCGCCTTCGCGTCTCGTCGGATTTTACCCAAGCAGTCTCGGAAGACTGGCTGGGCTTATGTCTAACCCTCGAGTCGGCGCGAGGGCTTTCGTTCCGGGCGAAGATGAACGGTTATCTTCGCGCGTTTCTAACCCTTGTCTCGGGCATCGACCGGGCATTTCAGGAATTGTATCCCCGTACTGGCCGGTGATCCCGGCGACTTGACGTGGGCCCAGGAGGGTCAGCTTACAGGTGAGCCAGACTGGTCGGTCGATTGGGCCTGCCGGATCCCTGTTGTCTTGCGGCTTGGGCGTATGTCATCAACAAGACGCCACAGAATGCCTTCATTTGCTCTTGTTGAAGGAGATAGGAGACACAGGCGGACAATCGCCGCTCAGACATCTTCATCCTCCTCGTAAAGCCTATAGCGCTTAGCATACAGCAATTCTTGCGTAACTATACCGGTGACACCTCGGCATAAGTCGAGCTCCAACTACGGAGTTTTGTTATTTTGTGGCTCAAGAGGCTTAGAGAAATAAACGCCGAGCCTAGAGGGTTGGCTTGATGAAAGTTTTCGGGCAATATACTGCGTCTAGTGTCGAGGATCGGGTTCTCACCTTTCCAAGACTTTTTGGTAACTACCCGACTACGCAACGTGGGTTATCCGGCTCCCAGATCTCTGCCGCCTCCTGATTATGGCAAGCTGTGTGTGGCAAGCTGTATGTACATAGCAATATCACACACTGCTTCGTGACATGACAACAGCCACTAAAATTAACGCTATATGAAGTGCTTCTGCGTCCAATCGCCCTTATCTCGTCATCTTGCACTGGCCAGTGGCAGCAGGAAATCTGACATCCCCACGAGAGATGTGATTGTCGCTCCACACCTTCGAGCAAGCCCCGAGTATTCCTGCCGCTGCGTTCGCCATAAGCCCGATCTCGACGAGTTCAGCCGAAACTCTGCTGGTGGCTGTGAACTTATCACCTCTCGATGACATGTGCTTATGCCCGTAGGGGAGGGGGGAGTTGTTTCTAGCTGAACGAGACAACCGAGACCACGGATGAGGACATGCCCGGAGGATAGATACGTATGCGGTTAGGCCTGGAGGAGAGCGGCTCCGGTGTCGAGGACGGTGCTTCAAGAAGATATTTTAATAAAATCCTCACATGTCTAACATATGATCTCGACTTCGAGTGAGATGAGTGAAGAGCCATAGCCCGGACACTCCCGTTCACCACTTAGCCGTATCGTCAAATTCAACATGGCAGAACAAAAGTTGTATCTCTTCGGAGACCAGACGTACGATGTACAGCCGCACCTCAAAGAGTTGATGCGGCATAGGGACAACCCCGTACTAGAGGACTTCCTAACCAAGGCGTATGATGCGATACGTAGGGAGCTGTACAGGCTCCCGGTCGAGACGAGGGATGATCTCCCTCGATTCACTAGCCTCGATGACCTCCTCTTGTGGAAGCAAGACTCGAAACGTTGCGTGGCCCTCGACATGGCAGTGACCTGCGTGTACCAGCTCGGCACCTTCATCAGGTGAGACAGTTTGTGCTCTCGTTGTACGGCATACAAGTGCTAACGACCTACCCAGCCAGAAGAACACCTGGGATATACAGGCCAGCAATTCGCGGATACTTGGTATCTGCACAGGAGCCCTAGCGGCAGCAGCAGTTAGCTGCAGCCGCAGCACGATAGAGCTCGTCGCACCGGCGGTGGAAGCGGTCATCGTGGCCTTCCGGACCGGCTTGCATGTCACCGATATGGCACGACGAATCGAACCCTCAGATTCGCTGGACGATAAGAGCTGGTCAGTCATCGTGCCTGGTGCGGCGTCTGCCGATGCTGTTAGCAGGTTTTGTGAGACAACGGTAAGCACATGTAGAACGAACCATACGTTACTCTAACCGCCAGCTATGTGGTTGCTGACAATCTCATCGTCGTGAACCAGAAACTGCCGCTTTCAGCCAGGCCATACGTCAGTGCCTATGCTCCCAATGGTGTAACTGTCAGCGGTCCACCACGTTCGTTACTTCGATTCACAAACCCAGAAAGTTCCGACACCTTTACCTTCAAGACCATTCCCATCTACGCCCCATACCACGCCCCTCACCTCTATACCTCCGAAGATGTCGATGAAATCATCGGGACCCTCGCACTTCGTGACGCTAGCTTGAACGTCCCTGTCTTCTCCGGCGCCGGGATAACTGTGGAGAGTGACAGCTTTGAAAAGCTCTTGAGGGCGGCAGTCGAACAGATATTATTAGAGTCCATACGGTGGAACGATATCGTCCGCGAGCTGCAAGCCCATCTCCAGAAGGAGCAGCCTAGATCATTCAGCGTAGTAGCGATAGGAACAAAGGCGGACCAGCTGATCTACACGGCGCTCAGGCAGACGTCGCTGAAAGCGTTGCTGCCCTCTATCTCTCCAGCGGTACAGAGTCAGCCGTCGATAACCGGTGATGGATCCTACCCAAACCCCGGCAAGGCCAAGCTTGCCATCATTGGAATGTCAGGACGATTCCCTGGCGCTCGGGATAACGAGGAGTTCTGGAATGTGCTCCACGAAGGTCTGGATATGCACAAGGAGGTCCCGCCTCTCCACTGGGATGTCAAAACCCACGTGGACCCGGCCGGGGCGCGGAAGAACACGAGCATCACGCCTTTCGGCTGTTGGCTCGACGATCCCGCCAGCTTTGACGCGCGCTTCTTCAACATCTCGCCCCGAGAGGCGCCGCAGATCGACCCTGCACAAAGGATCGCGCTGATGACTGCCTACGAGGCCATCGAGCAGGCCGGCATCGTTCCCGATGCTACCCCATCGACGCGACGGGATCGTGTCGGTCTCTTTTACGGTGTGACCAGTCAGGACTGGTTCGAGACAAACAGCGCCCAGAACGTCGACACGTACTTCATACCGGGCGGGAACATGGCCTTCATCCCAGGGCGGATCAATTACTTCTTCAAGTTCAGCGGGCCGAGCTTCGCGGTGAACACGGCGTGCTCCTCTAGTCTCGCCGGCATCCACCTCGCCTGCAACTCGCTCTGGCGCGGCGATATCGACACCGCCATCGCCGGCGGGACGAACATCCTGACCAACCCGGACATGACGGCCGGGCTCGACAAGGGCCACTTCCTGTCGCGGACGGGCAACTGTAAGACCTTCGATGACAGCGCCGACGGTTACTGCCGAGGCGAGGGCGTCGGGACCATCATCCTCAAGCGCCTTGACGACGCTATCGCCGACAAGGACCCCATCCTAGGCGTCATCCTAGGCGCGTACACAAACCACTCGGCGGAATCCGAGTCCATCACGCGCCCGCATGTAGGCGCCCAGCGGGCGGTGTTCAACAAGATCCTGAACCAAGCTGCCGTAGACCCGTATTCGATCGGATACGTGGAGATGCACGGTACCGGCAGTAAGTAATCCCGCTGGTCCCCTTGAGTGCCCTCGGAGCTTAGGTCCGGGGGTTCTGCCTCGCAGATACGACTAGCTTCTGAGATGTAGTCGTGGAATCTGTTTAAACCAAGTACTTGTACTGACTCGGAAACAATAGCTCAAGCCGGAGATGCTGGAGAGATGTCCAGTGTTCTAGACACGTTCGCGCCGCATCCTGGGCAGGTCAAGAGGGGCAAGCGGACTAGCGAAGAGGCCCTCTTCCTGGGGTCTGCCAAGGCGAATATCGGCCATGGTGAGGCCGCGTCGGGGATGGCCAGTATAATCAAGGTGCTCTTGATGATGAAGAAGAACATCATAGTCCCACACTGTAAGCACTTCTCCTTTCCGCGTCTTTCTTGAGAGACCAGTTGTCTAAGCGAGAGGCTCTCGTGACGAAGTAGCCGCTAACCCTCGGGCGTTGCAGGCGGGATCAAGACAAAGATCAACCACAGGTTTCCCACTGACCTGCAGGAGCGAAACGTCAACATCGCTCTGAAGCCGACCAGCTGGCAAAGAAGCGCAGACCCTACCAAGCCCCGACGGGCCTTCATCAACAACTTCAGCGCGGCAGGTGGAAACACGGCCCTGCTCATAGAAGACGCACCTCTCATCCCCGAGCCCGCCAACCAAGCCCCCGACTCTAGAAGCCACCACGTCGTAGCTATCTCAGCCAAGAACGGAATCTCTTTACAGGGAAACCTTAGGTCACTGCTGGCGTTTTTGAAGCAAAGCCCGGATGTTTCTCTCGGCCGCTTGTCGTACACGACAACCGCACGGCGCATCCACCACCAGCACCGCGTCATGCTTACGGGCGCGAGCAGCGAGGAGCTATGCAACCAGATTGACACAGCTCTGCGCGACCAGGCCGGCATGACCAGACCCAAGGGCAGCCCACAGGTCGTTTTCACGTTTACGGGTCAGGGTGCGCAATACCCCGGTATGGGTAAGGAGCTCTACGAGAGCTTCTCTCTCTTCCGCACCGAGCTGCGCCGGCTAGATCGCATCGGCCAGAAGCTAGGTTTCCCCTCGGTGCTGCCAGTCATCGAGAACCAGTCTGGCGAGCAGGACATCGGTCTGTTTAACCCCGTGACTGTCCAGCTGGCAAGCACATGTATGCAAATCGCTCTCGCCAAGTTGTGGGCGTCGTGGAACGTGTCTCCCGTCGCCGTGGTTGGACACAGCCTAGGCGAGTATGCGGCCTTGAACGTCGCGGGAGTTATGTCCGACGCCGACACGATTTACCTCGTGGGCACCAGGGCCAGCTTGCTCGTAGAGAAGTGCACGCGGGATACCCACTCCATGTTGGTGATCAAGGCGGCGGTGGATGAGATCGAAAAGGTCATCGGGGACAAGAACATCGCGTACGAAGTTGCCTGCATCAACTCGCCGATCGAGTCTGTCATCACCGGCATCAACTCAGACATCGCCTCGCTCCGGACCATCCTTACAGACGCGGGAATGAAGACGACTCTCCTGAAGGTCCCCTACGCCTTCCACTCTTCTCAGGTCGACCCAGTGCTCGAAGACTTCAAGACCATCGCCGGTAATGTGACTTACTCCGAAGCCAAAATCCCGGTACTGTGCCCCTTGGATGGAAGCATTGTTGTCGGCATCGGTGCCTTCGGCCCTGAATACCTCGCCCGGCACACCCGAGAACCGGTCAACATGCGCCACGCCCTCTTGACGGCAAACAGCCATCACATCCTCCCCGAAAAGGGCTTTACGCTGGAGGTTGGCCCGCACCCCGCTATTTCCGGCATGGTAAAGGCGGTTCTGGGTGCCCAAGTCACCTGCCTTGCTTCAGCGCAAAGGGGCAGGCCGGCCTTCCAGATGCTGGCGGCAGCCCTGAAAACGCTCTATATCTCAGGAGCGGATATCCGATGGCCCGCGTACCACGACGATTTCAAGTCCTCCCAAAAGGTCATCGAGATGCCTGCATACAACTGGGATCTGAAGCCGTACTGGATCCAGTATGTGAACGACTGGTCGTTGCGCAAGGGTGACGCCCCCATAACCATTGTACAGGGCCCTTCGAGGCTCGAGAGCACCACCATCCACCATGTGGTCGAAGAGACCGGCGATTCCAACAAGGCCCGCATCGTGGTCGAGTCAGATGTCACGCGTAAGGACTTTCGCCCGCTGGTAGAAGGCCACGAAGTCGACGGGGTTCCGCTTTGCACTCCGGCGGTCTATGCCGACATCGCGCTGAGCCTGGGTCAGCACCTCCTCGACCGGCATCACCCCAACAAGACGGGCAACACTTCCCTTGAAATCGCCGACATGACCATCTTGAAGGCGCTCATCCTGCAAGCCAACTCTGCTACCGAGCAGGTCCTACAAGTTCACGCCGAGGCCGACTGGTCATCAAACTCAGCGGCTATCAAGTTTATGACATACGATGTATGCGATGTCTCCCCATCTTTACTATCATTATCCCTTCCGATTTTTAATGATGAAGCTGACATGTAACAATAACAGAGCCGCAAGAAGCTGCAGGAGCATTCCCACTGTGTTGTGCGCTTCAACGATGGCAGCCTGCAGAAGAAGCTCCAAAAGGAGACGGTCGCCAAACAAAAGCAGCGAGCTCTCCGAGATGGAATACTCTCGGGGGAAACCGCTCGCTTCAATCGTGCTATGGTGTACCGCGCCATCCGCCCTCTGGCCCGATTCCACGAAGAATACCGTGCTGTGGACGAGATCGTGCTGAACAGCAAGACGCTGGAGGCCTCGAGTCGCCTAAGCTTCAAGGACTTCCACAAAGAGGGGACTTTCCACACCCACCCCGGTCTCATCGACGGCCTGACCTGGGCCGCTGGGTTCTCCATGAACTGCAACGACAACAACGACCTGGATAAGGACGTGTTCGTCAACCATGGCTGGGGCTCGTTCCAGATCTTCGAACCGATGGACTTCACGAAGGAGTACACCACATACTCTCACATGATCGAGGGCAAAGATCGATTGTGGCAGGGTGAGGTGACCATCCTTGACGGCGATAAAGTCGTCGCGCACCTCGGGCAGTTCGCAGTAAGCTTCCTCAATCCTGTATATGTATGTCAATATTCGAAGACATTCGTACTAACTACGACGTCTCCAGATGCAAGGCGTTCCACGCCGGATTTTGAGGGTTATTCTGTCTATCGAGGGTGGCAACAAGGCGAAGCAGCCACCGCAGCCACCAGCACACAAGAAGGAAATCGCTGCGCAAGTATCAATCCAGCCGCAGACAGAGACCCGAGCTCGGTCGAAGGACAATTCGTCGTCCTCTCCAGCAGTCGCACGGGCTATGGCAATTATCGCAGAAGAGAGCGGACTCGCCCCGGCAGACTTGACCGACGGGACTGTCTTTGGCGATGTCGGAATCGACTCTCTACTAGGCCTGACCATCTCGGCTCGGTTCAAGGAGGAGCTCGACCTAGATCTCGACTTCAACGCGCTCTTCTACGAGTACCCCACCGTCGCAGACCTAAAGGGCTTCTTGGGGGATTCGAAGACATCCAGCTCCACCGAAGCCCCCAGCTCTGGGTCTAGCGATACGGAAGAGACCAAGGCCACGTCTTCTCTCCCAGACGAGAAGCCCCCGGCAGTCTCAAACGTTCAAATCGAGCGCGCAATCCAGATCATCTCGGAAGAGAGCGGTGTCGCGACGGAGGATCTCACTGACGACAGCAACTTTGCCGACTGCGGAGTGGACTCCCTATTGTCGCTCGTCATCGTGAGTCGGTTCCGGGACGAGCTCGAGCTCGATATCCAACACGAGTCTCTATTCCTCGAGTGCCCGACCGTCGCAGACTTGAAACAGATGCTCGGCGGCACAGTCCAACCCGTTGAAGAGCTGCCCGCCCCTGCCCCCATCTCCGTCCCAGAGACCAAGACCGTGACGCCGGCCCCTATCAAGGCCGATACTGCTGCTCTGGCTGCCCGCCAGAAGGCCGTCGACGAGTACGTCGAGAAGTATACGGCAGGATTTACCGCACCTATCCCTTCCACCTCGCCGACCGCGCACTATAACGAGAATGCCAAGGTTGTCCTCGTCACGGGGACCACCGGTAGCCTGGGAGGCCACCTGGTCTTCAAGCTGGCCCATCGCCCTGACGTCCAGACGATCATCTGCCTCAACCGCGAACATAAGACGGAAGCCTTCACGCGCCAGAAGAAGGCCATGAAGGACAAGGGCGTCCACTTCCCCGAACACCTGCTGTCCAAGCTCCACGTTCTGCAGGGGGACACCTCGAAGCCCCTGCTTGGGCTGTCCGCGGACGAGTACGAGGGGCTCGCCGGCTCGGTGACGCACATTATCCACCAAGCGTGGCCGATGAGCGTGAAGCGGACGCTCGAGGGCTTCGAGCCGCAGTTCGCTGTCGTGCGCAACCTGATCGACCTCGCGAGCACGGTCGTCGCGCGGCACGCGGCCGGGTTCCGGTTCGGGTTCCAGCTGGTGTCGTCGATCAGCGTGGTGGGCAACTACCCGGGGCGGGTGGTGCCGGAGGAGCGGGTGGGGATCGAGGCGCTGCTGCCGATCGGGTACGCGGAGGCGAAGTGGGGGTGCGAGCGGATGCTGGACCGGACGGTGCACCGGCACCCGGAGCGGTTCCGGGCGATGACGGTGCGGCTGGGCCAGATCGCGGGGTCCAAGGTCAGCGGGTACTGGAACCCGATGGAGCACTTCGGCTTCATCGTCAAGTCGTCGCAGACGCTGAACGCGCTGCCCGACGTCGCCGGCACCGCGTACTGGACGCCCGTCAACGACATCGCCGGCGCCCTCGCCGACCTCAACCTCGCCGCCCACGCCCAGCCCTGCTACCCCGTCTACCACATCGACAACCCCGTCGGCCAGCCCTGGAAGGAGCTCAACCCCATCCTCGCCGACGCGCTCGGCATCCCCCCGCAGAACCTAGTGCCCCTCGAGGAGTGGACGCGTCGCGTCCGCGCCGCGCCCCAGCGCAACAACCCCGCCTCGGCCCTGGTCGACTTCCTCGACACCAACTACGAGCGCATGTCGTGCGGTGGTCTCGTGCTCGACCCCAGCAAGGCGGTCGAGCACTCGCCGACGCTGGCGGCCGTCGGGCCCGTCAGCGAGGAGGTGGTGCGGAAGTACATCTATGTGTGGAAGGAGATCGGGTTCTTGGAATAGAGGACTAGGCGACGGATAAGATTACAGGGATACTCTTTTTTTTCCTTTCCCCTTTCCGCTTGTATGATTACGGACCCCTGTCAGTCGAAGCGGTCTAGGGAGCGAGAGTAAACACGCTCGTTGCTTATACCTAGACGGAATCAAGATGCAGTATAAAAGAGACCCAGATAAGTATATCAGCGTCAGCGAGAGGGTAGTGCACATGTATGTGATAGAACAAGAGTTAACTAGAATTGACGTGTTCCAAAATTTCTTCCGCGACGGAAAACATTGTGGCGGTTTCACGCGTTCCAGGCACGGGGAAAGACGCCAGCGTGAACCCATGCTCGTGGCCCTGTCCGTACACTTAGATAAGTAGGGATAGGTAATACCTAGCTGCGACGGTGCGAAGGGAAGCAATTTTTGTTGCGAGACAGTAAGCTAGCTCTCTGAGACATTGGGAAAGCCAGGGATTCGCAGATGCTCTGTAGCATGGAAATTATACGGTCTATGGGAGTGAGTTCTTACTGCTGAGGTCTTGGATGTATCTACGTAGGCCGTCTACTCCGTTCCAACCCCCCTCGGCGGATAGGATAGACTAGGTCATCTTAAGGTCTGGGCTCTCTAGCCTAGCCAAGTTAAGCACCTCGGCCTCAGACGCGTCTTGTTTTTTAAACTGACACAGCATTGAACTATGAAGTTTTGGAACGACGAATTCGCTCTACCGATTGCCTGCCGAATACCGAAAAAAGCTTGGACTATGATACTTCAGTTCTCGATCTCCTCGCGACTCCCGGCCTCGGTCTCGCTCTTTTCGCTGATGGCCTTCTCTTCGGGCGCGCCCGCAGGGCCCGCAGAGTGGGTGGCGCCCCGGGCCAGCGTATCGATGAGCCCGTACCGGAGGGCTTCCTGCTCGATCTGCTCGTCGGTGAGGAGCGGCAGCTCCTCGGCGGCGCGCACGTAGGACTTGTTCTCGACGAACCCCTTGGCGAAGATGATGTCGATCTCCTCGAGCGACCGCTTCGCCGTCTCCGGGTACCAAAACCAGATAATCGGCAGGAAGCACGCGTTGACGACGGCGAAGAACAGGTAGGTGCCCCACCCGATATTGGCGATCATGATCGGCGTGACCATCACGATGAGGACTGCAGGATCTAGTCAGCGGACGCGGCTTTTATGAATAGGGATCGGATCCTTGTTCGCTCGGCAGCACGTACAGTTGAAGAGCCAGTTCGTGCAAGTCGAGGTGGCATTGGCCTTCGCTCGAGTCTTGATCGGGTTGATCTCCGCAGGGTACAACCAAGGGAGTGGAAGCCAGGTCGCTCCGAATGAAGCGATGTAAGTCTATAGTATGTGTTAATTCGCGTCCTGACGGACCCGACATCTCCCTCCGATAGTACTTACGAAGAGACCAACGGCCGCCCCCTTCGCAGCACCTTGCGTCTGCGGAATGAGACACGCGAAGGTGAGGACCATGGACATGCCTTGGCCAACTGTTCCCCAGAGAAATAACTTGCGTCGGCCGACTCGCTCAATGATGAACCACGAAGTCGTGGCGAAGATGGCGTACACGATCATGTTCACACCTCCCATGAGGAGGGCTAAGTGGTGGTCTCCAGGAGTGATGTTGGTCTCGAAGAGGATGGGGAAGTAATAGATGACGGCATTGCATCCGCCTACCTGCTGCATTAACTGACTGCTAGAGCCGAGCAGCATGCGTC
This sequence comes from Durotheca rogersii, assembly GCF_024521655.1. Classification (NCBI taxonomy): domain Eukaryota; kingdom Fungi; phylum Ascomycota; class Sordariomycetes; order Xylariales; family Xylariaceae; genus Durotheca; species Durotheca rogersii. The sequence continues at coordinate 11,161 of NW_026251287.1, read as the reverse complement.
GGAAATGCTGGGTCTTGCCGCCGGTGAAGAGAGCCTTGATCGGGGTGCTCTTCCGGCCCGACAGGCCACTGGCGCGGATGGAATCCAAGATAATATCACGCTCTGCTCGCGTCTCCTCGCTATCGAGCTCGTAGCCTCGGAGGGCGGAGATGACATATTCGGCTTCCTCGTAGCGCTCGAGCGTCAACAGCCAGCGAGGGCTTTCGGGCAGGAAGATCATGGGGACGCACACCAGAAGAGCGAATACGATCTGAAATGCGATAGGGAACCGCCACGTGAGGTCGGGGGGGCCATAACTAGCGCCGTAATCGATCCAATACGCGATCACAGTGCCGAACGCGATGACGCCGCCTTCGATGCAGATAAGCAGACCTCTGTTGGAGGTCTTACTACACTCGGCTTCGGCGAGTTAGCATTGGCCGAAGCCCGTCCTACCGCCACGAGTTTTACACGAATTCGCGAAGAACGCACCTTGATAGGTCGGGATGGTAGAGGTGTTGATGCCGTTGCCTACTCCGGTAACCACCCGGCCGATGATGAACTGGGCCAGGGGAGCATGGCGCGGGAACGAGGTGACCTGGATGATGGCCCCTATGATCATAATGGACGATCCTAGCATCATGGCCTTTCTTCTGCCGAGGAGATCACCGACGCCGAGGATGAACATGGCGCCCATAAGGCAGCCGATCTCGTAAATGGCAGTGACCAGGCCTTGCATCGTAGCATTGTTCCTCACTTCTTCGAAGGCGCTGGCGAATTGCTCCGCACCGATAATTCCGCTCATCCTAGATTTCGGTTAATACCCGTTCAGCCACCCCGACGGCACCAATCTTGATCGGGTTCCAGAATTCCATTACGGCAGCAAGATGAAGTACAGTGCAATTCTCTGTGGGTTGCAGTGCATATGCGGTATCTAGATTCGACTTACACGCCTTGATCGTAACCAAAAAGCAGAAACCCAGTGGTCGCAACTGAACTAACGGCCATGGACAGCGATTTGCCACGAAGGCCCATGAACGATGGCGACAGGGCAGCCATGGTCACGACACATCGGTTGGTATCGCACTAGAAAGTGCCGGTTTGTCGTGAACAAATATCCTGTGAAAAACGGCTGACGGGATGGCGGGCGTCGAATTTTCAGAGCGCACAGGGATGGATTTGTAGAAGACGAGGGGGACGGAGAAACTCGCGGACGAGAGGAAGGCGAGAGACAAACCCCAATATATGATGGGGTAGATCCCCGGGCACTGCTGACAGCAGGCCGCAGACACAAGACTCCTCTCCTGGGATCCGGAACCAAGCTATTCACAGCTATGTGACATTCGGTGCGAAGTTGCAACTGCGACGATAAACCCTGCAAGGCCCTGAGAGTCTAGGGCTACGATAGGTCTACACGAGTAGGAGGATTATGTCGATCTCGAAAGCCATCAACTCGCTAGGCTGCCTCCTGTTAGTGGAGAGCCCTCCACCGCTTTTCTCGTGCCAGACATGCGCAGGCGTAGGACAAGGCATCCGGTAGACGCTCTTTGTCAGTAGACAGAATCCATCATGGCCCTTATGACGAACAGAGTTGGGATGAGGTTGCCATTTCCGGGGCGCCCTCGGCTCGGCCAAGAGGATAGGATGGTTAAGACGGGGACTAAGAAGAGCTTTACTGGTCGATCTCAGGGGTCTCGCGGCATTCCCCAGCCAAGACATGCAAGGCGGGCGGAGTGGCTTGCCTAATCCTACTACTTATCACACACAGCTGGCTTGCTAACCAGGTAAAACAGGCAAAAGCTGCCGACAGTTCCCCAGGCTCGCCTCGGGATATTTCACATGCGAGTAGCGTCGATTCAAAAGCTACCGAGATGACCCTCGATGCCCTCGTCTTCGGCCACACAGGGCGGAGCGATATGGATACCAAATAGGAATATGCCTTACCGATGAGGTTTAACACTTACACCAGGTAGGTATTAGCAGGACATCTACAACAGCGCATCGATGCCACCAGCGTGCCAATAACGGCGAAACTCGCCATCTCTATCGTGTCTACCCCACAGCGGGTGCAATTCACGTCGGGGTAGCGTCGGGGGTCAGATTTTTCATTCCCTGACCCTTTCGGAAGGTAACGGAGGGACTTGCTCACGTCACGCGGGCATTCGCAGGGGTCGAGAACGTCCCCCTCACCGGGCAGCCAAAACAGACAGGAATGCTGGAGACAAGGGATTTTGTATAAAGAAAACGGGAAGAAAGAAAAATCTCGAAAAAAAAAAAAAGAAACCAGATACCTGCTCTTACGCCCCCACTAGGTATGGTATCCCGGGATATCGACCAAACTACTTGGCCCCCAGAATGTCGGCCCCTCCCTCCCACACTCTAGGCAAAGAAGGCGGGGCACCAGCCCGCTCTCCCTCCTCTTCTCGACGTCATACCTATATTAATACCCATTTTATCCACGACGATCTCTTCGCCGAGGCCACGTTCATACGTCCAGACTCGTCAACACCGTCGAAAATCTTGCCCCCGCCGTAAGACCCGAGTAAAGTCGTGCCACGTGAGAATTGACGAGCCGCTGCTGCTGTCTGCCACCGCCACCGTCAACCCTCCATTGCTACCACCCATCCGCGTCTGCGCGCACTGCTACCAGATAATAGGACGCCTGCCAGACATCTGCACCCGCCGGCGGGCGAATCACACCGGCGGCCCCATGTATTGGCGATACTGCATCCTAGAAACGCGGCACGGCATCCGATAATACAACCTGTCGCCGCGCTCGCTGCACGCAACCGTTCCACGGACCCGGGTTGCTATTTTGAGCCGAGGAAAGAGCCGGCGATGGTACGCACTATGAGCCAGCCAACAGGCCAATGGGCAGGATGGAGATAGCTCGCTTGTATAAAAGGCCTATCTCGGTTACGGTAGGCCGTACCTAAGAGCAAAGTGCGGCGGCAAGCGACCGGTAGTCGTTAGGTAGAATAACAGGGCAGGCTAGAAGACAGTAGCCATAGTCACAGCCTCGGGCTACGAAGCAATGAGCTAACGTCAGCGCAGCTTCTCCGGTTTCGTGATAAGTTGACAAGAACAGCTTGCATTTCCCCGTCGTCCCCTTGCTTCACCGGAACCTGCGAGGTCTGCCTCTTTTAGCTTCTCCTCAACCCGATGCAATAACCACGGTGGCATGGACTCTTCGTCAGGATTAGGGAAAGTTCCCTCTGACGTTTCGTCTAGTCAACAATCAACCGGCAATTCGTACCTATGTCACAGATGTAACACTGCCATATACGGACGATAGAGTCGATCGGGCTTAGGTCGGCAGGCTAACTAAGGGATAATACCCTTGGTTATAGCCTGTAGGCTAGGGCCGGAAGATGGTCTGGACGGAGGGCCAGCCTTTCGGGGAACGCTAGGAGTTACCTGCGTTCCTTCTTCATCTTTCTTCCTAGGACTCTTCGCTCTATTGAGCCAGTCTTCGGGGTCGTCAACACGCTCTTCTTCATAGTTTGCCGTGGGCGCCGCGTAGCTTTCGGGGGATACGTTTAGCTATACCGGACGGCATTCTCTCTAGTAATCTAATGTAGGCGTAACGTGCTGCGAAGGAGGGGAAGGGATTAGCCTCCGCGCCCTCCCGGGCCGTACTTATAATATCCCTATGCTACATTTTCCCGCTGAATTGAGACTTTTGGGGCTGCACTTCAATACTAGAGTATACTTAATCTTACTCTGTGTTGCTGTGTATTAGCTACTAGGATTGCTGTAGACGTCTACGAGTTCTCGGTACCACGTGTCACCGCTGTCGAATAGCCCTAATTCATCTTACTTCATAATATTTGATGTCGCCCTTTAGTCACAAAAGAACAAAGTATGAAGGCCTCCTTAATCCAAGTCAGAGATTTAGGCGCGTATACTTTCACACTTGTAAGGAACTTTCCTAGCAACTATTAGGAGTACCATATAGGGCACCCCCCGCAAGTGTAAGAGCCACGCAGCAAAGCTAGAGACCTAAGATTAAACCAAACAACGGCTTGCGGAGCAGAAGTTTCTACAGAAGAGTTATCGCGATTGGTTGTGTCATGTGGAGGATCCTACCTTATGAGCCCGCATATTAGCCCCGGGAACTGTATACATCGAGGTTTTCATGCGACAGATTATTTGGTGACTAACGGAAATGGGTTACTGTAACAAGGGGATGTACTTGGAATAGATTTAATTTAACTAATAATTCTATAGGGGGTCTCTTAGGTCCTTATCCCTTCTTAGGTTTCCTAGTCCTTATCTCGTCCTAATATATTCCCGGGGTACCTCCGTACCTTAGTACCTAGGTACTCTAATACCGAAGCTATCCGTAGCTTATCTAGGACTTTCCTTAATAAGTCGCCGAAGTAACGGCTTTATTACCCGATATTATCCTCCTAATCCGTATAACCTAATTATTAGTATAGGGTTTTATTCCCGTATAATACCATCTCTCCTTTCCGGAAAAGCTCGTTTTTAAGCGTAAGTTAAGTACTTAGGCTCGATAGTTAGTAGGTTTATTAAGGTTTTATTAATAAAATAATTTAACGGCTTCTTTCGTTCCTTCGGTAGTAAAGTACTTCTATAATTCCTAAGTCTAGTAGCGCTTAACCGGTTAACCTTTTTACTTTACTAAGTACCTAACGACTTTTCCGATTTTAGCGGAATCTAATACCTTATTTACCTCGTAATCTTCTGCTTCGATCGGGGCTACTTCTCGTAAAACCTAGTTAAGGTTAGGTAATTCTTAATTACTAGCGCGGTAGGATTCGATAAGGAATACGTAAAAGGTATTATAAATACGCTAGCCTTTCGGAAGCGTTAAGGTTACGATAGTAAGCGAAACGACCTTCTAAATCTTAAAGGAACCGAATATCTTCTTATTTATTTTCTTAATAAGGCGTTTAGTTTTAATATTACGGGTATTTAATATAACGAGCTACCTTACTTTTAGGGGAGGTTCTTTCTTTTTATACTTATTTACTTATTCTTTTATCCGCTACCGTACTTTTTTTAAGTATTACTTAACTTCGTTATATACCTTAGTTATTTAATAAGTATAGAGGTTATTTCTTAGATTCTTAAGGATACTTAATAAGGAATTATATATTATTAAGTACTACTTATAATTAACGTAAAAGGATAATATACCGGTAGCTATCGAAATAATATTATTATAAGTAAATTTAGTAATAAGAAATAAGCTTTCCTAGTCGCTTATTTCGTAATTTACGAAGGTACGTAAGTATGTTTTTAGGATTTAATTAAGTCTTTCCGTTTATTTATCCGTTTAAGGATAAAAGGTAATACTTATTCTAGGCTTAACTCCGAGGAACTTTAGGATATCCTTCTAGATATAAGAAGTAAACCGTAAGTCCCGGTCGGAGATAATATCTAAAGGGATTTTATATAGCCGCTAGTAATTACGGATAAAGATAGGTATTAAGTTATCGGCTTTTTTACCGTTCTTTTTTAGCGGAATAAAGTACGTTATTTTAATAAAGGGGTTTATAATAACCTATATAAAATCGTAGTCGTTAGATATCGGTAAATCTATAATAAAGTTTATCGCGATTATTTACTATGGTCGATAATATAGTTTTATAAGCTATAATAATCCGAACGGGGTATATCGGGATACCTTATTTTATTAACATTCGTAATATTTTCTTACGAATTCCTTAATTATTACTTTTAAATTAAGCTACTAGAAGTTTCGAGTAATAAATTCCATGGTTTTATTTATACTTATATATCCCGTTATCTTAATATCGTATTCGGATTTAATTACTTCCTATTATAAGTCCTTAGGTACTTATAAACGATTTCGTCGGTAAAGGAGGCCCTTATAAAGCTCTATCTCTTTACCGGATTATTTAATTAATTAAGCTTAGTATTCCGGGTCTTATTCGGCCGTATTTTTAATTCGTTTTACGAATTCTTAGGTCTAGGCGGATATCGGAATACTATTTAGTCGTACGCTAGAAAGAATAATAATTAATAAGCTTAATATTTTTAAAAAATACTTTTCTTATAGGACCGTCGTTATCGGCTAGTCCTTAGCTCCTCCTTTTTTAAGGCGATATTATAATAATCTAAATAAAATATCGGCCTTTTCGTTTTATTTCCTTAAACGGTAATATATTATAAAATAATACGAAGAGAGTTATTAGGCCTAGCAGATTTATCGTCGATTTAATACTTTCGCCGTAATAAAGTACGTTAGGTTTTAGTAATTTAAGTATTAAGGAGGAGCAGAGCGTACGCGATACTGGAGACCCGGATAGGTTTACTCGAAAGTATACTCTATCGAAGACTATAGTACGTACGATAGTCTAAGATAGATGAAACTAATATCGCTATATTAATCGAGAAATAAGGAATCTAATATAGTTATCGTATCTTAGCTATGCCCCTTAGTCGTAGAGATATAGTAGTCGCTAACCCGAAGGTATAAGAAGTAAGGGGAGAAAAGAGGTAAAACGTAAAAGTTATTTATTCGGCTATAGCGGTACGACGAAGTAACTTAAGCGCCTATAACTAAAATAGATATATTAATCGGAAAACGATAAATCTAATAATAAAAACGAATCTTTAATTAAGGTAAAGATAATAAAGATAGTAATCTAGCTAGGTAATAAATTAAATAATAAATATAGCATATTCCGTACTTACGGGAGCTATAGTTACTTTATATAAGCATAAGGTTTATCGTAGCGTATTACGTAATACATTAAGAGGATATATCTTACCGTATTACTATAGCTTCCTTAGTTTAATTATACCGTAAGGAATAATTAAATTAAAAAGGGTAGTACGGTATATTCCGATTAATATCTCCCCTTAAAAACCTACCGCGAAACTTTATTCTATCGGTTATTATTTAATTATTACGGCCGCGCCTTTAACTTTTCGTTTAATATTATAAGGAGGTCCCTTTATTACTTTATAGCTAACTTAGCCCGGTTTATCCTTACCGATCTAGCCCGATCGGCGATCTTTTTCTTTATTTCGGTTACCTTCTTCTTAATTTCGTCCTAGCCTTTCTAATTAAGGGGATAATAAGGAAACGGACGCGTCCTAAGGGTTAATTAGGTATCTTTCTTTTACTTATACGGTATAAAGGTTTCCTTTAATTAAAAAGCCTTAATCCTTTCTAGTCCGGGGAAAGGAAGGAGGCGCGTTATAACCTTAACGAGGTTATTATAACGGAGGTTTACGTCCGTTAATACGAGAAAGTAAGAGGGATTAGGTATTAAGGCTATAAAGGAACGGCGGATTTCGGCTTATACGATAAACCGAACGAAGGATTTACGGTTAGGCGGCTCGCCGATCGGCGTATTTTAAACGGATACTATAGCGTTAATAAGGTTAATTCGCTTTTAATAATTTACGGCTTACCGGAAACGCTTAACGATACCTACTTTCCCCTTTAAAACTCGAACGCTATAAAATTACTTTATTACTTCGGCGTATTCTTTTATAGTATTAAAGGAATTAAAGCCCTTATTTTCTTAGGCCTAACGCGCGACTTCGATCGGTCGTTTAAAGATAAGATACGGTAGAATACCGCTTTAAAAACCGTAGTTAAAGCTATCTTATTAGTTTACTAACGCGACGTAATAAGTAAACTAAGGGGTTATATTAAGCTTAAGATTACCGTCTTTTTATACTCGCCGTAGCTAGCCGAACGCGTACGCCGCCCGATCGCAGGCGCCGTCCCTAACTATATTAAAGCTAAATAATTTCCGGGGCTTAAGGAGGTATAGTATTACGGCGAAATAAGCTTAGGAGAACTTTAAGGGGTCGGTAATGGCTCGTTCGGGGTTTATTAGATCCGTATGAATCGTAAAAATTAAAATAAAAGTAAGGTTATCGAAGAGGTACTAACGGGTTAGGAAGTTAAACGATCCTACCGATCGATAGCTTATCGTTTAATACGGGTTTACTTCGAAGGCCGCTTTTCGGCTTTTAAGGTCGTAGCTAGTTATAGTATAAAAGGCGCGGATATTTTCGTTAGTAAAGTAATCGTAACGGGTAAGGCATACGAAAAAATTAATTAGGGTTACTTTCGTTTACTTTTATAGCTATTAGTTTATAATTCAGGGTCGATTAACGGATAGCCGGAGGGCCTAGGCTATATCGGATCTTAATTCGATCGGATCCTTCCCCGAATCGTAATTATCTAAAGTATTAAGCTAGTATTCCTTTATATTATTTTAATTATCTTTACTACCGTAAATCTCCCGTAGGAGTTTAATTAAGTCGGCTAAATCGGCGCGACGTACGTTTTTATAAACGGAAGGAAGGAAGAAGGAAAGGGGGATTCCGGCGGAGCGAGGGAAAGATATCGTAAAAATAAATAAAAGAATTAGGGGAAGGGAGAGAAAAAATAATAAGTTAAAGGTAAAAATAAGAATTTAAATTAATAATAAAAAAGGTAGGCTAGAGATTAATAAGAATATAATAATTATAAAGGGAGGTTTTCGGAATAGAATACTTAAAGAGGAAAAAGAAAGGGAGAAAGGGAGACGTATTAATAATATAATTAGATATACCTTTACGGCTAACGCTTTAGGAAAGCGCGTTCTCCTACGTACGTATAGAGCTATAATAAAAGACGCGTTAACTTATAGCTTCTTATTATATACTCTTAGTAAAGTAATAAGTACGTACGTTCGTAAACTTATAATTAAACGTAGGTTAAGATAGGTATTATCGAGACTCTCTTAAGTACGGTATTTACGACCTAAGTAACGTATTCGACTCTTTCGTTCTCGTCCGACCTTTCTTTTTATTTTTCGTTATTTTACGGTTCCGATTTATTTCCTTTCTTTTATTCCTTAAGTCCTTTATTTTCGTTTTAATTCGTTTTTCGATTTTTCTTAATTCTAGATTTATAATTTCGTCGTTCCTATCTTTCTTTTTCTTATATATATATATATATAATAAACCTTATTATCTAGAAGTAATTCTTTAAACTAAACCGGGCGACCGCCCTTAAACTATTCGAGTAATTAAAGGCTACGGGGATTACCGACGAAGAGATCGCCGGAGCGTTTAAGAAGGTTAAGGAGGATAAGAAAAAGGCCGTAACGCATTAACGGGTTAAGTCGATACCGCCGTCGGTAAATCTAATAAATAAGTAACCCGACGAATCCTTCCGCCGCTTATCTTTTACCGAGGAGTTCCGGGACGTTAATCGGTTAATTCCTAAGCCTTAGTAAGTACCGTACGTTCCGTACTTCCGCCCGCTAGACTAAAGCCCGAAAGTAATTATCGGCCGGTAGCTCCGGGGTATCGAGAGAATTCGGATAATAAATTAATAACGCTAGGTATATAGCTCTTAATATTAATAAGATCTATTAATCGAAGGCTATATTAATTAATAATAAAATAATTCGTAACGTTTGGTTTTATTTTCTAGGTAGGCCGGCGGCCGGCCGGTATATCGCATAGGAAATTATAAGCAAGGACTTTTAAAAGGTTACCTACCTTTAGAGCTATACTATACCCTTCGTTCGTTACGTTTAATCCTTTCGCCGCCGGACGTTATTTATAGAGATTAATAATAAGGGACTAGTTAACGAATATTTCCGTCGACTAGCGACGGATCCTCGTTACGTCGTTAGTTTATTCGTTTAATAATATAGAATACCTAACGAAATACCTTACTAATATTACGAGCGCCGGCTTACTTCTTCCGATACCGCTAAATACGCGAGTATATAGCCCTTCTTTTCCTACCGATCCTTAGCCTCCGATCGTATCTTTAAGTACTCTTACGATATCTACCTTTTCTTTATTAACGGGATACGTTATAAATTCCGGGACGAGCGGTTTACCTACCTACGGACGAGGATAGATCGTAATCGCTTTTTAATAAAGGATCTAAGCTAAGCCGTATACCCGCTTATAATACGGGTAATAAAAAAGGAGTTACTATTTATAATAAACTTAAAGATCGTTACTTTCCGGGGGTCGGGAAATAAGTAAGTTTTTAGTTTTCTTAATAACTAATAAGTAAAGGATAAGGTAAGAGGGTAAAGAGGAAAAGAGAGGTATTAATCGGCGGGTATACGTTACTTCTGGCTTATTTTTAAACGCGTATTCCTTTTCTTTCCTTTTTCTTTTACTTTTATTAATATAAATTACTTTCCTTACTTTCCCTTTAAATATTAAAATATATCTATATTAAAATATAATAATTACGTAATACTAGGATATTAATATCCCGGATTCTTAACGATAAACGCAAAGGATAATTTATCTAAATATAAGAACGCGTTAATCGGCGTTAATAATCTATGGAAATATACTTTCTTTTAAGGTAAGAGATAAGGGAGGGCGTATTTATTAGTATTATAATTTAAGGTACTAATTTCGTATATAAGCTATCGGTTTAATAACCATATAGGGATAACTTCTTTCCTCCCTTACTTAGGAAAGCGATTATATATTAAGCTCCTAGGCTTTATTACTCTTCGATCGGTATAGGTAGGTTATTTTAGGGTACTATAGCCTTATCGTATTATAATAAGAGGATTATTTATTAAGTCGGGTCGATTTTCTTAGTCCGGGTTTATCGTTAGGTATAATTTCGTATCCTTTAAACTTTTTATTTAATATTTCTACTACGATTCGTACCTTATCGTTCGGGGCTAATTATTTTTCTTCTTCGTCGTCGATTACCGAGGGTATAGGCTCTAGGCCTCCTTTAGCTTAGGGGTCGTTAGTAATTATCGATTCCTAGTTCTTATATTTAGTCGGTAATAAACGTATAATTTATTCGTCCTTTTCCGGGTTTTCTAGCTCCTAAAACCCGTTAATATTTTAAATGAATTTCCGTAATTTATAGCTTAAAACTAGGTATAATAACGTAACTTTATCCGGTTCTTTAAGCTTATAACGATTATAGCCTAGATCTTCGGCGATTAAATACGGTTCCTTCTAGTAGTACTTTAGTTTTACGGCTATCGATTTATTTATATATCGTAACGTATCGTATAATAGTACGAGGTCGTCGGTTTTTAGGGGCTCTTTTCGTATCCGGTAAGCGTTCTTTTCGTTCTAATACCGGATAGCTTCCTTATATTTAATCGCTAAAACCTTCGCTACGGCTAATATATTTTCCTAGCGTCTCTCGATTAATCGTACGCGTATAATT